>NW_028160720.1:65000-190842 GCF_964263955.1 Coregonus lavaretus
CTGGGAGATGAATTCACCTTTCAGCAGGACAATAACCTCAAATACAAGGCCAAATCTACACTGGAATTGCTTACCTAGAAGACAGTGAATGTTCCTGAGTGGCCGAGTTACAGTTTTGACTTAAATCTGCTTGAAATCCAACCTGACAGAGCTTGAGAGGATCTGCAGAGAAGAATGGGAGAAACTCGCTGCTAAAGGTGCTTCAACAAAGTACTGAGTAAAGGGTCTGAACACTTATGTAAATGTGATATATCTAAAGACCTGTTTTTGCTTTGTCATTATTGGGTATTGTGTTTAGGTTGATTAAAACTAATATATACAGCTGTGGAAAAAAATTAAGAGACCACTGCAAATGTATCTTAAATCAGCATCTCTACATGTATGACAGCCATTCCATTCCAGTGTCTGTTGAATTCAAACACAGGCACACCTCATTATACTGAATTAGGTACTGATTAGGTGATCACCTGAACCAAATCTTATTTAACGAGGAAAAGTATAAAAACCACTGCTGTGGTCATCACTATCCTCTTGCAATAGGACCAGCTGGATGGCAAAAACAGTGCTAATAGTACCTCAAAAGTAATATTATTATTAAATTTTTTTGTGGGTATTTTACGCCCTTTTTCTCCCCTATTTCGTGGTATCCAATTGGTAGTTACAGTCCTGTCCCATCTCTGCAACCCCCATACGGACACGGGAGAGGCGAAGGTCGAGAGTCGCAACCCAACCGTGCCGCACTGCTTCTTGACACACTGCCCGCTTAACCTGGAAGCCAGCCGCACCAATGTGTCGGAGGAAACACCGTACACCTGGCGACCGAGTCAGTGTGCACTGCGCCCGGCCGGCCACAGGGGTCGCTATAGCGCGATGGGACAAGGACATCCCTGCCGGCCAAACCCTCCCCTACCCTGGACGACGCTGGGCCAATTGTGCGCCGCCCCATGGGTCTCCCGGTCGCGGCCGGCTACGACAGAGCCTGGATTCGAACCAGGATCTCTAGTGGCACAGCTAGCACTGCAATGCAGTGCCTTAGACATTTACATTTTACATTTACGTCATTTAGCAGACGCTCTTATCCAGAGCAACTTACAAATTGGTGCATTCACCTTATAGCCAGTGGGATAACCACTTTACAATGTTTTTTTTTTTGTTTGTTTGTTTTTTGGTTGGGGTAAGGGGGGGTAGAAGGATTACTTTATCCTATCCCAGGTATTCCTTAAAGAGGTGGGGTTTCAAGTGTCTCCGGAAGGTGGTGAGTGACTACGCTGTCCTGGCGTTGTGAGGGAGCTTGTTCCACCATTGGGGTGCCAGAGCAGCGAACAGTTTTGACTGGGCTGAGCGGGAACTGTGCTTCCGCAGAGGTAGGGGGGCCAGCAGGCCAGAGGTGGATGAACGCAATGCCCTCGTTTGGGTGTAGGGACTGATCAGAGCCTGAAGGTACGGAGGTGCCGTTCCCCTCACAGCTCCGTAGGCAAGCACCATGGTCTTGTAGCAGATGCGAGCTTCAACTGGAAGCCAGTGGAGTGTGCGGAGGAGCGGTGTGACGTGAGAGAACTTGGGAAGGTTGAACACCAGACGGGCTGCGGCATTCTGGATGAGTTGTAGGGGTTTAATGGCACAGGCAGGGAGCCCAGCCAACAGCGTGTTGCAGTAATCCAGACTGTGCAGCTTCCTGTGTAAGGCAGGGTCGTACTCTCCGAGTGTTGTAGAGCATGAACCTACAGGATCGGGTCACCGCCTTGATGTTAGCGGAGAACGACAGGGTGTTGTCCAGTGTCACGCCAAGGCTCTTCGCACTCTGGGAGGAGGACACAACGGAGTTGTCAACCGTGATGGCGAGATCATGGAACAGGCAGTCCTTCCCCGGGAGGAAGAGCAGCTCCATCTTGCCGAGGTTCAGCTTGAGGTGGTGATCCGTCATCCACACTGATATGTCTGCCAGACATGCAGAGATGCGATTCGCCACCTGGTTATCAGAAGGGGGAAAGGAGAAGATTAGTTGTGTGTCGTCTGCGTAGCAATGATAGGAGAGGCCATGTGAAGATATGACAGAGCCAAGTGACTTGGTGTATAGCGAGAATAGGAGAGGGCCTAGAACTGAGCCCTGGGGGACACCAGTGGTGAGAGCACGTGGTACGGAGACAGATTCTCGCCACACCACTTGGTAGGAGCGACCGGTCAGGTAGGACGCAATCCAAGAGTGAGCCGCGCCGGAGATGCCCAACTCGGAGAGGGTGGAGAGGAGGATCTGATGGTTCACAGTATCAAAGGCAGCAGACAGGTCTAGAAGGACAAGAGCAGAGGAGAGAGAGTTAGCTTTAGCAGTGCGGAGAGCCTCCGTGACACAGAGAAGAGCAGTCTCAGTTGAATGACCAGTCCTGAAACCTGACTGGTTTGGATCAAGAAGGTCATTCTGAGAGAGATAGCAAGAGAGTTGGCTAAAGACGGCACGCTCAATAGTTTTGGAAAGAAAAGAAAGAAGGGATACTGGTCTGTAGTTGTTGACATCAGTGGGATCGAGTGTTGGTTTTTTGAGAAGGGGTGCAACTCTCGCTCTCTTGAAGACGGAAGGGACATAGCCAGCGGTCAAGGATGAGTTGATCAGCGAGGTGAGGTAGGGGAGAAGGTCACCGGAGATGGTCTGGAGAAGAGAGGAGGGGATGGGGTCAAGCGGGCAGGTTGTTGGGCGGCCTGCAGTCACTAGTCGCAAGATTTTATCTGGAGAGAGAGGGGAGAAAGAAGTCAAAGCATAGGGTAGGGCAGTGTGAGCAGGACCAGCAGTGTCATTTGACTTAACAAACGAGGATCGGATGTCGTCAACCTTCTTTTCAAAATGGTTGACGAAGTCATCCACAGAGAGGGAGGAGGGGGGAGGGGGAGGAGGATTCAGCAGGGAGGAGAAGGTGGCAAAGAGCTTCCTAGGGTTAGAGGCAGATGCTTGGAATTTAGAGTGGTAGAAAGTGGCTTTAGCAGCAGAAACAGAGGAAGAAAATTTAGA
Source organism: Coregonus lavaretus (assembly GCF_964263955.1). NCBI lineage: Eukaryota > Metazoa > Chordata > Actinopteri > Salmoniformes > Salmonidae > Coregonus > Coregonus lavaretus. The sequence goes on from NW_028160720.1 coordinate 68,002, forward strand.
GAGGAGGGAGTGAAAAGATGCCAGGTCCGCAGGGAGTCTAGTTTTCCTCCATTTCCGATCGGCTGCACGGAGCCCTGTTCTGTGAGTTCGCAATGAGTCGTCAAGCCACGGAGCAGGAGGGGAGGACCGAGCCGGCCGGGAGGATAGGGGACATAGAGAGTCAAAGGATGCAGAAAGGGAGGAGAGGAGGGTTGAGGAGGCAGAATCAGGAGATTGGAGGGAGAAGGATTGAGCAGAGGGAAGAGATGATAGGATGGAAGAGGAGAGAGTAACGGGAGAGAGAGAGCGAAGGTTGCGACGGCGCATTACCATCTGAGTAGGGGCAGAGTGAGTAGTGTTGGAGGAGAGCGAGAGAGAAAAGGATACAAAGTAGTGGTCGGAGACTTGGAGAGGAGTTGCAGTGAGATTAGTAGAAGAACAGCATCTAGTAAAGATGAGGTCAAGCGTATTGCCTGCCTTGTGAGTAGGGGGGGACGGTGAGAGGGTGAGGTCAAAAGAGGAGAGGAGTGGAAAGAAGGAGGCAGAGAGAAATGAGTCAAAGGTAGACGTAGGGAGGTTGAAGTCACCCAGAACTTTCAGGGGTGAGCCATCCTCAGGAAAGGAACTTGTCAAGCTCATTGATGAACTCTCCAAGGGAACCTGGAGGGCGATAAATGACAAGGATGTTAAGCTTGAATGGGCTAGTAACTGTGACAGCATGGAATTCAAATGAGGAGATAGACAGATGGGTCAGGGGAAAAAGAGAGAATGTCCATTTGGGAGAGATGAGGATTCCTGTGCCATCACCCTGCTGACCAGATGCTCTCGGGGTATGCGAGAACACATGGTCAGACGAGGAGAGAGCAGTAGGAGTAGCAGTGTTTTCAGTGGTAATCCATGTTTCCGTCAGCGCCAAGAAGTCGAGGGACTGGAGGGTAACATAGGCTGAGATGAACTCTGCCTTCTTGGCCGCAGAACGGCAGTTCCAGAGGCTGCCGGAGACCTGGAACTCCACGTGGGTCGTGCGTGCAGGGACCACCAGGTTAGAGAGGCAGCAGCCACGCGGTGTGAGGCGTTTGTATAGCCTGTGAGGAGAGGAGAGAACAGGGATAGACAGAGGCATAGTTGACAGGCTACAGATAATGGCTACAATAATGCAAAGGAGATCGGAATGAAATGAACTAAACATCTGGGAAAGCGAGAGAGCGGGGCCTCCCTCACTTACGTTTCACTGAAACACCCAAATATAACTCTCCCAACTTCCACCTCAGAAACTATAATTGTTGTAAACTACAGCGGTTCAATGTTTTCTAGGAATAGACTAACTTAGTTTATTCAGCTAGCTAACTTTGTACAGTATTCTTCCGTGAAAACTGTCCAGGGCACCTAGTCGTATGACGCCACAGCCAACTAGCATGCCGGCCTCCAACAACACGGTTTAGCACCAATACTCGGCCACAACAAACCACCAGTGTGTCAACACGCCAAGCAGATCATTCGTGTCCGTGTCTAACGTTGTGGGTTAGTCCCGACAGCTTGAGCGAGTCCGTCGTCAACTTATTCAGCCAGTTAGTTAGCTAGAATAGTTAGCATACTAGCTAGCCATTGCTTTCTGCCAACGAAGAAACCCGTCCTCTCACGGCACGAACACACAGAGAGAGCCAAGCTAACGTTAACTAGTCACCCATGTCCCAAATTCCCTTGAACGACTCTGGCTACCAGTATGTAAAAACAAAACACACTGCACCACTCGGGGGGCCCCCTCAAAAGTAATATTAATTAAAAAATAACTATTTTTAAATATTGTAAAAATATTAAAAGTGGTCATCAGCACTTTTCTCAGATTGTATTGAAGTGGTGCATCACATTAGGGAAAATATTTGAGAGTAATGAGCAAAGGGAAATAGATAAAAAATAATATTAAGTAATGCCAAAAGAGTTGAAAAGGAAAGTTTTGAGTGAGGAAAAGAAGGGTTCAATTCTGGCTTTACTGGCAGAGGGATACAGTGAGCGCCAGGTTGCTTCCATCCTTAAAATGTCAAAGACGGCGGTTCATAAGAACAAGGTCAAGCAGCAGACATTGGGGACAACAAAGCTACAGACCGGCAGAGGGCGAAAACGACTCTCTACTGACCGGGATGACCGCCAACTCATTCGAATGTCACTCAACAACCGTAGGATGACATCATGTGACCGGCAGCTGGGGTGACATGCACGGCGAGGACGATTCGAAACAGGCTCCTAGGGGCAGGGCTGAAGTCGTGCAAAGCTAGAAGAAAGTCCTTCATCAATGAGAAGCAAAGAAGAGCCAGGCTGAGGTTTGCAAAAGACCATAAGGATTGGACCGTAGAGGACTGGAGTAAGGTCATCTTCTCTGATGAGTCCAATTTTCAGCTTTGCCCAACACCTGGTCATCTAATGGTTAGACGGAGACCTGGAGAGGCCTACAAGCCACAGTGTCTCGCACCCACTGTGAAATTTGGTGGAGGATCGGTGATGATCTGGGGGTGCTTCAGCAAGGCTGGAATCGGGCAGATTTGTCTTTGTGAAGGACGCATGAAACTTGGAAGAAAACTTGCTTCCTTTTGCTCTGACATTGTTCCCCAACTCTGAGGATTGGTTTTTCCAGCAGGACAATGCACCATGCCAAACAGTCAGGTCAATCAAGGTGTGGATGGAGGACCACCAGATCAAGACCCTGTCATGGCCAGCCCAATCTCCAGACCTGAACCCCATTGAAAACTTCTGGAATGTGATCAAGAGGAAGATGGATGGTCACAAGCCATCAAACAAAGCTGAGTGCTGCATCAGATGACCTGGCCTCCACAATCCCCCGACCTCAACCAAATTGAGATGGTTTGGGATGAGTCGGACCGCAGAGTGAAGGAAAAGCAGCCAACAAGTGCTCAGCATATGTGGGAAGTCATTCAAGGCAAAGGGTGGCTATTTGAAGAATCTCAAATATAATATATATATTTATTTGTTTAACACTTTTTTGGTTACTACATGCTTCCAAATGTGTTATTTCATAGTTTTGATGTATTCACTATTATTCTACAATGTAGAAAATAGTAAAAATAAAGAAAAAACCTTGAATGAGTAGGTGTTCTAAAACTTTTCACCGTTGTTGTTGTTGTTTTATTTTACTTTTTTATTAAAAAATAAATGCATTGTTGGTTAATGGCTGTAAGTAAACATTTCACTGTAATGTCTACACCTGTTGTATTCGGCGCATGTGGCCAATACAATTTGATTTGATTTGATTCAAATGTTGAGTCAAACCATTCATTAACCATTAACAAATACCTTATAAATAATCTTGAGTTGACAATAACTCCTTTATAGCTGGTTTATAAGTACGTAGTACATTGTTAAATCATTTTAAATAGTGTTTATAAATGCTTAATTGACTATTTAGCTTTTTTGACATTTACAGATGTAGGAATAATGATTAATAAATGGTAAGTCAACTCTTTACAATCTGCTTATAAATGGTTTATTAAGGGACCTTAAGTGCTACCTACCAGGTAAATCCTGATTGATTCCTGACTGATTTCTGAATGATTCCAATGTGATTCCAATGTGATTCCAATAGCCGTGTTTACACAGTGATCATCTATAGCCTGGGTAAGACTCCTGATCTCTACAACATTTAACCTTACTTCTCTTGAAATTAAAATGTACAGTTTTAATGCAAGATATGAAATGTCACAATGATGTTTGTTTTTCAAATTATGTATTTTGTTAAAACAGAAGAAATGAAATAAATAGCCCACATTATCTTGAAAATATATTAAAGGTTAAATACAAAAAATTAAAGCGTTATATCAGTCTTAAGTATTATGTCGTTCAGATTTTTTAATTATCATTAGATAAGGCCCTATACATTTTGTTTTTTTGTTTTCCCAAATTCCGTTTTCTCTTTTTCTGTTGAGTTTTGCCCTCAAAATCACAAAATTTTAATAGAAAAACAACAACATTGGAAGTCCACACCAAACGTTTAAACCACATCAGGAGGCCACTTTTGACATCTAGGAAACATCAGAGAGATGTGGATTTTTGGGTGTAGTTACCTTTTAATTAAAGTGTACACCTAGCAAGAGGCTGTTGTTAGCAGTGTTTTTGTAGCGCACATGTGACGGTAGAGTTTGCTAAACAAATACCCACTGGATTGATAAAAATAATAATGATCTCATTCTGCCAATTAAGCATAGGCTACTTTATTTGCAGAGCCTAGGCCTACCAGTAGGGAGCCATATGAACATCTCTCTTACCGATTCGGTAGGCTACACTAAAGCTTTGTTCACGTTGGCAGTTTGAAAGGACTCAAATCCAATTTTTTGGGATCCGATTCAAATCTGTTATTTTTTTCTGCTGTCTGAAACAAAAAGCACAAGGAATTAGATATTTCAAAATCAAATCAATTTTTATTTGTCACATCCGGCGCGAATACAACGTGAAATGCTTACTTACAAGCTTACTTACAAGCCCTTAACCAACAATGCAGTTTTAAGAAAATAGAGTTCAGAAAATATGGGAGGCATTGTTGTCACCTTACCTTGCTGCATAACTTCTGAGTGATAGAAAGCACAAGGACCACCACCAATCAGCCTACACCAGTGGTTCCCAACCTTTTTCAGTTACTGTACCAGCAACTGAAGTACCCCATCTTGTGCATTTTACCAGTAGGCCTATGGTCTCATGAGGCTTCTCAAGTAACCCCGTGTGGATAGACCAAATACCCCCAGGGGTCCTAGAACCCCTGGTTGGGAACCACTGGCCTACACCACTGCACACACACCTGTCATTACTATAACATTTACATTTTACATTTACATCATTTAGCAGACGCTCTTATCCAGAGCGACTTACAAATTGGTGCATTCACCCTATAGCCAGTGTCTCCTGAGTGGCGCAGTGGTCTAAGGCACTGCTTCGCAGTGCTAACTGTGCCACTAGAGATCCTGGTTCGAATCCAGGCTCTGTCGCAGCCGGCCGCGACCGGGAGACTCATGGGCGGCGCACAATTGGCCCAGCGTCGTCCAGGGTAGGGGAGGGAATGGCCGGCAGGGATGTAGCTCAGTTGATAGAGCATGGCGTTTGCAACGCCAGGGTTGTGGGTTCGATTCCCACGGGGGGCCAGTATAAAAAAATAAATAAAAAATATTCACTAACTGTAAGTCGCTCTGGATAAGGGCGTCTGCTAAATGACTAAAATGTAAATGATGTAATGGATAACCACTTTACTATTATTATTATTATTATTATTTATTTTTTTGTTATTTTTTTTTATTTTTTTGGGGGGGGGGGGGGGGGGGGGTAGAAGGATTACTTCATCCTATCCCAGGTATTCCTTAAAGAGGTGCGGTTTCAAATGTCTCCGGAAGGTGGTGAGTGACTCCGCTGTCCTGGCGTCGTGAGGGAGCTTGTTCCACCATTGGGGTGCCAGAGCAGCGAACAGTTTTGACTGGGCTGAGCGGGAACTATGCTTCCGCAGAGGAAGGGGAGCCAGCAGGCCAGAGGTGGATGAACGCAATGCCCTCGTTTGGGTGTAGGGACTGATCAGAGCCTGAAGGTACGGAGGTGCCGTTCCCCTCACTGCTCCATAGGCAAGCACCATGGTCTTGTAACGGATGCGAGCTTCAACTGGAAGCCAGTGGAGTGTGCGGAGGAGGGGGGTGACGTGAGAGAACTTGGGAAGGTTGAACACCAGACGGGCTGCGGCATTCTGGATGAGTTGTAGGGGTTTAATGGCACAGGCAGGGAGCCCAGCCAACAGCGAGTTGCAGTAATCCAGACGGGAGATGACAAGTGCCTGGATTAGGACCTGTGCCGCTTCCTGTGTAAGGCAGGGTCGTACTCTCCGAATGTTGTAGAGCATGAACCTGCAGGATCGGGTCACCGCCTTGATGTTAGCGGAGAACGACAGGGTGTTGTCCAGGGTCACGCCAAGGCTCTTCGCACTCTGGGAGGAGGACACAACGGAGTTGTCAACCGTGATGGCGAGATCATGGAACGGGCAGTCCTTCCCCGGGAGGAAGAGCAGCTCCGTCTTGCCAGGGTTCAGCTTGAGGTGGTGATCCGTCATCCATACTGATATGTCTGCCAGACATGCAGAGATGCGATTCGCCACCTGGTTATCAGAAGGGGGAAAGGAGAAGATTAGTTGTGTATCGTCAGCGTAGCAATGATAGGAGAGGCCATGTGAGGATATGACAGAGCCAAGTGACTTGGTGTATAGGGAGAAAAGGAGAGGGCCTAGAACTGAGCCCTGGGGGACACCAGTGGTGAGAGCACGTGGTGCGGAGACAGCTTCTCGCCACGCCACTTGGTAGGAGCGACCGGTCAGGTAGGACGCAATCCAGGAGTGAGCCGCGCCGGAGATGCCCAGCTCGGAGAGGGTGGAGAGGAGGATCTGATGGTTCACAGTATCAAAGGCAGCAGACAGGTCTAGAAGGACAAGAGCAGAGGAGAGAGAGTTAGCTTTAGCAGTGCGGAGAGCCTCCGTGACACAGAGAAGAGCAGTCTCAGTTGAATGACCAGTCCTGAAACCTGACTGGTTTGGATCAAGAAGGTCATTCTGAGAGAGATAGCAAGAGAGTTGGCTAAAGACGGCACGCTCAATAGTTTTATGACAACCATGTCAGAAAATTACTGCTCTCTGAGCACACACAGATCCGATTTGGTCGCTTGTAACTTGCTGTTTGGAGAGTCAGTATTCCAAAACGGATTTGAAAAACAAAACTGATTTGAGCATTAAGGCCTGCATTGTGAACAAGGCTTATCTGACGAGAGGAGAGTCACTCACTTTAGCGTCACTGTCTGACAAGCCCCGACATCCTAGGAAAAGAAACCAAGGAAATCTTTTGGTTTACTTGTCCCGATGCAATACCATGGACATATAACCATGTTGCATGATTTATGAATGGCAAAGGGATATAGAAGATCGACTTTATTCAGTCTGTTAGACACCTTTTATAAACTTGCTGTTCAGTTTTCAATCAAAGCACAGTAAACGTGATAAGCTAATTTCCCGACGATGGCTCACCACTCATCGTACTGGGCGACTTCAACCTCCCGACGCCTGACATCGACTCATTTCTTTCCACCTCTTATTTTCCCTGCGTGCCTCTTTTGACCTCCCCCTTTCCCAGTCCCTTCTCACTCACATAGCAGGCAATACACTTGAACTCATCTTTAGTAGAGGCTGTTCTTCTACTAATCTCACTGCAACCCCCCTCCATGTCTCTGATCACCACTTTGTTTCCTTGCCTCTCCATCTCTCCTCCAACCCTACCCACTCAGCCCCAACCAGATGGTCATGTGCCGTCGCAATCTACACTCTCTCTCTCTCCCACCACTCTCTCCTCTTCTATCCTATCATCTCTCCCTTCTGTTAAATCCTTCTCCCTCCTGTCTTCTGACTCAGCCTCTTTGACCCTACTCTCCTCCCTTTCCACCTCCTTTGACTCCCAATGTCCCCTTTCCTCCTGGCCGGCTCGAACTTCCGTGGCTGAGTGACTCACTACATACACACAGAACAAGGCTGCGGGCAGCTGAGTGACTCACTACATACACACAGAACAAGGCTGCGGGCAGCTGAGTGACTCACTACATACACACAGAACAAGGCTGCGGGCAGCTGAGTGACTCACTACATACACACAGAACAGGGCTGCGGGCAGCTGAGTGACTCACTACATACACACAGAACAAGGCTGCGGGCAGCTGAGTGACTCACTACATACACACAGAACAGGGCTGCGGGCAGCTGAGTGACTCACTACATACACACAGAACAGGGCTGCGGGCAGCTGAGTGACTCACTACATACACACAGAACAAGGCTGCGGGCAGCTGAGTGACTCACTACATACACACAGAACAAGGCTGCGGGCAGCTGAGTGACTCACTACATACACACAGAACAAGGCTGCGGGCAGCTGAGTGACTCACTACATACACACAGAACAAGGCTGCGGGCAGCTGAGTGACTCACTACATACACACAGAACAAGGCTGCGGGCAGCTGAGTGACTCACTACATACACACAGAACAAGGCTGCGGGCAGCTGAGTGACTCACTACATACACACAGAACAAGGCTGCGGGCAGCTGAGTGACTCACTACATACACACAGAACAGGGCTGCGGGCAGCTGAGTGACTCACTACATACACACAGAACAAGGCTGCGGGCAGCTGAGTGACTCACTACATACACACAGAACAAGGCTGCGGGCAGCTGAGTGACTCACTACATACACACAGAACAAGGCTGCGGGCAGCTGAGTGACTCACTACATACACACAGAACAAGGCTGCGGGCAGCTGAGTGACTCACTACATACACACAGAACAAGGCTGCGGGCAGCTGAGTGACTCACTACATACACACAGAACAAGGCTGCGGGCAGCTGAGTGACTCACTACATACACACAGAACAAGGCTGCGGGCAGCTGAGTGACTCACTACATACACACAGAACAAGGCTGCGGGCAGCTGAGTGACTCACTACATACACACAGAACAAGGCTGCGGGCAGCTGAGTGACTCACTACATACACACAGAACAAGGCTGCGGGCAGCTGAGTGACTCACTACATACACACAGAACAAGGCTGCGGGCAGCTGAGTGACTCACTACATACACACAGAACAGGGCTGCGGGCAGCTGAGTGACTCACTACATACACACAGAACAGGGCTGCGGGCAGCTGAGTGACTCACTACATACACACAGAACAGGGCTGCGGGCAGCTGAGTGACTCACTACATACACACAGAACAAGGCTGCGGGCAGCTGAGTGAAAATGGAGGAAAACTAAACTTCCTAGGGACCTATCATCCGTTCAGCCACTTTCTATCACTCTAAATTTCAAGCCTCTGCCTCCTAGGGAACTCTTTTTCACCGTCTCCTCCCTCCTTAATCCTCCACTTCCTCCTCCTCCCTCTCTGAGGACGACATTGAAAAAAAGGTTGACGACATCTGCTCGTCATTCACTCAGCCTACTGAGTCCACTGGTCCCAATCACACAGAACTACACTTGACCTCTTTCTCCCCTCTCTCTCCAGATGAGATCCTGCAACTAGTGAGGTCCGGCCAATCGGCAATCTGCCAACTCGACCCCATCCTTCCTCCTTCTCCAGTCCATCTCTGGAGACCTTCTCCCATTCCTCACTTCGCTCATCAACTCATCCCTGACCACTGGCTGCTTCCCCTCTGACTTCAAGATGGCCAGAGTCGCTCCCCTCCTCAAGAAACCAACACTCGACTCATCTGACATCAAAAACTACAGACCCGTATCCCTTCTTTCTTTTCTTTCCAAAACACTTGAGCGTTCTGTCTCTGATCAACTATCTCTCTCAGAACGCTCTTCTTGATCCTAACCAGTCAGCCTTCAAGACGGGTCACTCAACTGCGACTGCTCTCCTCTGTGTCACAGAGGCTCCCCGCTCTGCCAAAACTGACTCTCTCTCCTCTGTTCTCATCCTTCAAGATCTATCCGCTGACTTCGACACTGTGAACCATCAGATCCTCCTCTCCACCCTCTCAGGGCTGGGCGTTTCAGGCTCTGCACACTCTTGGATTGCATCTTACCTGGCAGGCCGCTCCTACCAGGTGGCGTGGAGAGGATCTGTGTCTGCACCACATACTCTCACTACTGGTGTCCCCCAGGGCTCGGTCCTAGGCCCTCTCCTCTTCTCTCTGTACACCAAGTCACTCGGCTCCGTCATATCCTCACATGGTCTCTCCTATCATTGCAATGCAGATGACACTCAATTACTTTTCTCATTCCCCCATTCTGACACATCTCTGCGTGCATGGCAGATATCTCAGCATGGATGTCGGTCCACCACCTCAAGTTCAACCTGTCACACCCTGGCTCTGGGGACTCTATATGTTGAGCCAGGGTGTGTAGATTCTATGTGTTTGTTCTATGTTCACAGTCTAGTTTGTATTTCTATGTTGGCCAGAATGGTTCCCAATCAGAGGCAACGAGTGTCAGCTGTTGCTGGTTGTCTCTGATTGGGAGCCATATTTAGACAGGCTGTGTTCCCACAGGTGTTGTGGGATCTTGTTCCTTTTGGTTTGTTCCAGTTGGTTGTGTTTTACCTAGGACGTCACGATATCGTTTATTGTTTTGTTAGTGTTATCACTGTTGATAATAAAGTATGTTCGTTCATCACGCTGCGCCTTGGTCTACTCCGTTCAACGATCGTGACAGAAGATCCCACCATACCAGGACCAAGCAGCGTGTCCAGGAGCAGGCAGCCTGGACGTGGGAGCAGATAATGGACGGGCAGGGGTCCTGGACATGGGAGGAAATCCAGGCCGGGATGGATCGCCGTCCATGGAAGGAGACGGTAGAGGCTCGACGGAGAGAGGAGCAACGGCGTCAACAGGGTCGTCGTCGGACGGACGAGAGGCAACCCCAAAAAATGTTTAGGGGGGGGCACACGGCATGGGTGACGGGGCAGCAGGAGGCAACTACAGGGCGTATTAGGAGGTTAGGTGAGGAGGCCACCAGGTTAAGGGGGCTATTGGTCCAGAGGGAGCAGGAGTTAGTGGTTCAGAGGGTGGAGCTACTGGAGGCGATAAGGGAGAAGGTGAGAGTAGAGGCACGGCGAGAGGAACTGTGTAGGCAGCTGAGGGAGCGGAGGGTTATGACGAAACCCAGTCCCGCTCCACACACCAAGCAAGTGGTGTGCGTCACCAGTCCGGTCCGGCCCGTTCCTGCTCCCCGCACTAAGTTGATGGTGCGCGTCGCCAGCCCGGCCCGGCCTGTTCCTGTCCCTCGCACTAAGCCTACGGTGCGCGTCGCCAGCCCGGCCCGGCCTGTTCCTGCCACTCGCACCAAGCCTATGGTGTGCGTCGCCAGCCCGGCCCGGCCTGTTCCTGCCACTCGCACCAAGCCTATGGTGCGTGTCGGCAGCCCGGCCCGGCCTGTTCCTGCCACTCGCACCAAGCCTACGGTGCGCGTCGCCAGCCCGGCCCGGCCTGTTCCTGCCACTCGCACCAAGCCTACGGTGCGCGTCGCCAGCCCGGCCCGGCCTGTTCCTGCCACTCGCACCAAGCCTACGGTGCGCGTCGCCAGCCCGGCCCGGCCTGTTCCTGCCACTCGCACCAAGCCTACGGTGCGCGTCGCCAGCCCGGCCCGGCCTGTTCCTGCCACTCGCACCAAGCCTACGGTGCGCGTCGCCAGCCCGGCCCGGCCTGTTCCTGCCACTCGCACCAAGCCAGGGGTGCGAGTCGTCAGCCCGGTAGGGCCCGTTCCTGCTCCACGCACCAAGCCAGGGGTGCGAGTCGTCAACCCGGTACGGCCCGTTCCTGCTCCACGCACTAAGCCAGGGGTGCGCATCGTCAGCCCGGTACGGCCCGTTCCTGCTCCACGCACCAAGCCAGGGGTGCGCATCGTCAGCCCGGTCCGGCCCGTTGCTGCTCCACGCACCAAGCCAGGGGTGCGCATCATCAGCCCGGTAGGGCCCGTTCCTGCTCCACGCACCAAGCCAGGGGTGCGCATCGTCGGCCCGGTCCCGCCTGTTGCTGCTCCACGCACCAAGCCAGGGGTGCGCATCGTCAGCCCGGTCCGGCCCGTTCCTGCTCCACGCACCAAGCCAGGGGTGCGCGTCGTCAGTCCGGCACAACCCGTGCCTGGGTACCGGTGCCTGGTCAGGTACCGGTCAGCTGCTCCACACCGGCGCTTAAGCAATCCGCTCCTACGATGTCCAGTCCAGCTCCAGCCAGCGGGGCCAGACCGGACCAGGGGCGCTACGGGGGGGATTATTGGAGGGTGGTGGGCAAGCCCGGAGCCGGAACCGCCTCCGAGGAGGAATGCCCACCCAGCCCACCCCTGTTTGGTTTATGTTGAGGCGCGGTCGCAGTCCGCGCCTTTGGGGGGGGGGGGTACTGTCACACCCTGGCTCTGGGGACTCTATATGTTGAGCCAGGGTGTGTAGATTCTATGTGTTTGTTCTATGTTCACAGTCTAGTTTGTATTTCTATGTTGGCCAGAATGGTTCCCAATCAGAGGCAACGAGTGTCAGCTGTTGCTGGTTGTCTCTGATTGGGAGCCATATTTAGACAGGCTGTGTTCCCACAGGTGTTGTGGGATCTTGTTCCTTTTGGTTTGTTCCAGTTGGTTGTGTTTTACCTAGGACGTCACGATATCGTTTATTGTTTTGTTAGTGTTATCACTGTTGATAATAAAGTATGTTCGTTCATCACGCTGCGCCTTGGTCTACTCCGTTCAACGATCGTGACACAACCTCGACAAGACGGAGCTGCTCTTCCTCCCGGGGAAGTCCTGCCCGCTCAAAGGCCTCTCCATCACGGTTGATAACTCCACGTGTTCCCTTCCCAGAGTGCAAATAACCTTGGTGTGACCCTGGACAACACCCTGTCGTTCTCTGCAAACATTTTTTAAAAGTGACTCGCTCCTGCAGGTTCATTCTCTACAACATCCGTAGAGTACGACCCTAACTCACACAGGAAGCGGTGCAGGTCCTAATCCAGGCACTCGTCATATCCCGTCTGGACTACTGCAACTCTGTTGGCTGGGCTCCCCACTTGTGCCATCAAACCCCTACAACTCATCCAGAACGCTGCAGCCCGTCTGGTGTTCAACCTTCCCAAGTTCTCTCATGTCACCCCGCTCCTCCGCACACTCCACTGGCTTCCAGTTGAAGCTCGCATCCACTACAAGACCCTGGTGTTTACCTACGGAACATCAAGAGGAACTGCCCCTCCCTACATTCAGGATATGCCCAAACCCTACATCCCAACCCGAGAACTCCGTTCTGCCACCTCTGGTCTCTTGGCCTTCCCACCTTTACGACTGTGATATGTGGTTGTCTCACCTAACTATCTTAAGATGAATGCACTAACTGTAAATCGCTCTGGATGTCTGCTAAATTACTAAAATTTAAGATGTACACAGGCAGCCCAATTCTGATATTTTGTCTTATTGGCAAATATTTGATTGGTTAAAGGCCAATAAGATCAGACTGGGCTGTGTAAACCCAATGTGATTCCAGTATGATTCCAGTGTGATTCCAATGTGATTCCAGTATGATTGCAATGTGATTCCAATGTGATTCCAGTGTGATTCCGATATGATTCCAATGTGATTCCAATGTGATTCCAATGTGATTCCAATGTGATTCCAATGTGATTCCCTTGTGTGCAGGTGAAGCGTTCGGCCCGTATGTGTGGAGAGTGTGAGCCGTGCAGGAGGACTGAGGACTGTGCTCAGTGTGATTTCTGTAAAGACATGAAGAAGTTTGGAGGACCCAATAAGATAAGACAGAAGTGCAGACTCAGGCAGTGTGACGTCCGAGCTCGGGTGAGTCCATAGACTGTTTTAGCATGGGCAGCGGCATTGATTTATGCCTCTCAAGCAACCACCAAACCTCGACAAAAGTGCACTCTTTATTCATTTACACTATTGAAGCCTCTGAAACGGACATTATTGTAGAGACCCTAACCCAACACCTAGCGACCTCGTCAACAGGTTTGGATTTCTTTACGTAAAAGCTAAGATGTTGGGTTGACAGTCGGTGGACCTAGGTTTGAGTACTTGACTGGGTTACCCCCCCCCCCGAATTAGCTTCAGTATATTTGATGCACCATGTCTCTCTCGCTGTAGAAAATGCTTCGTGTAAAGGATGAGGAGTTTGCCCTTTCTGGTCGGGAGGGCAGAGGGAGTCTGAGAAGAGGAGGGCATCTGTCTGATGACTACAGTGAGAATGAGATGGAGCTCTACCATCAGTACAAGGCTGCAGGCTACGAGGATAACAATATGGTCAGATTATCACTCACACACGGACGGACAGACAGACACACACACACGGACAGACACACACACACACACACACACACGGACAGACAGACAGACAGACAGACACACGGACAGACAGACAGACACACACACACAACACACACACACGGACAGACAGACAGACACACACACACAACACACACAGACAGACAGACAGACAGACACACACACACACACACGGACAGACAGACAGACAGACAGACAGACAGACAGACAGACAGACAGACAGACAGACAGACAGACAGACAGACACACAGACACACAACACACACACAGACAGATTATCGCTCACACACGGACGGACAGACAGGCACACACACACAACACACACACGGACAGATTATCACACACACACGGACATCCGCTCACACACGGACGGACGGACAGACAGACACACAACACACACACACAACACACACACACACACAACACACACACACAACACACACACACACACACACACACACATACAGACAGACAGACAGTATACTAGCTTTGTTAGTTAGAAGTGGAGATATGAATATATTTTGATTGATTGATTGCTCGATTAGTTAATTTATTGATTGATTGATTATCTCCTGTGGTATCAATGCAGCCATGGCATAGTGATGATGAGGAGGTGACCTTTGACCCCGTGCAGCGGAAGAGGGCTGTGAAGGTCAAACACGTCAAGAGACGAGAGAAGAGATGGGACAAGAAGGAGAAGGTACAGAAAGTACTACAACCTTGTCCATAACACTAAGGCACATGTTTTGCAAAAGCAAAATGACCATAAACCTAATTGTAATCTGGCATCGTGATTTAATTTCAAACTTTTCTTCAACAATGCGTAATATATTTATAGAGATATATTATAGAGATATATTATAAAGATACAGTATATTATAGAGATATATTATAGAGCGATACAGTGCCTTGCAAAAGTATTCATCCCCCTTGGCGTTTTTCCTATTTTGTTTCATTACAACCTGTAATTATAATGGATTTTCATTTGGATTTAATGTAATGGACATACACAAAATAGTCAAAATTGGTGAAGTGAAAAAAAGAAAAAATTGTTTCAAAGAATTCTAAAAAATAAATAATGGAAAAGTGGTGCGTGCATATGTATTCACCCCCTTTGCTATGAAGCCCCTAAATAAGATCTGGTGCAACCAGTTACCTTCAGAAGTCACATAATTAGTTAAATGAAGTCCACCTGTGTGCAATCTAAGTGTCACATGATCTCAGTATATATACACCTGTTCTGAAAGGCCCCAGAGTCTGCAACACCACTAAGCAAGGGGCACCACCAAGCAAGTGGCACCATGAAGACCAAGGAGCTCTCCAAACAGGTCAGGGACAAGGTTGTGGAGAAGTACAGATCAGGGTTGGGTTATAAAAAAATATCTGAAACTTTGAGCATCCCACGGAGCACCATTAAATCCATTATTAAAAAATGGAAAGAATATGGCACCACAACAAACCTGCCAAGAGAGGGCCGCCCACCAAAACTCACGGACCAGGCAAGGAGGGCATTAATCAGAGAGGCAACAAAGAAACCAAAGAGAACCCTGAAGGAGCTGCAAAGCTCCACAGCAGAGATTGGAGTATCTGTCCATAGGACCACTTTAAGCCGTACACTCCACAGAGCTGGGCTTTATGGAAGAGTGGCCAGAAAAACCCCATTGCTTAAAGAAAAAAATAAGCAAACACATTTGGTGTTCGCCAAAAGGCATGTGGGAGACCCCCCCAAACATATGGAAGAAGGTACTCTGGTCAGATGAGACTAAAATTGAGCTTTTTGGCCATCAAGGAAAACGCTATGTCTGGCGCAAACCCAACACCTCTCATCACCCCGAGAACACCATCCCCACAGTGAAGCATGGTGGTGGCTGCATCATGCTGTGGGGATGTTTTTCATCAACAGGGACTAGGAAACTGGTCAGAATTGAAGGAATGATGGATGGTGCTAAATACAGGGAAATTCTTGAGGGAAACCTGTTTCAGTCTTCCAGAGATTTGAGACTGGGACAGAGGTTTACCTTCCAGCAGGACAGTGACCCTAAGCATACTGCTGAAGCAACACTTGAGTATAATAATAATAATATGCCATTTAGCAGACGCTTTTATCCAAAGCGACTTACAGTCATGCGTGCATACATTTTTTTTTGTGTATGCGGTTTAAGGGGAAACATTTAAATGTCTTGGAATGGCCTAGTTAAAGCCCAGACCTCAATCCAATTGAGAATCTGTGGTATGACTTAAAGATTGCTGTACACCAGCGGAACCCATCCAACTTGAAGGAGCTGGAGCAGTTTTGCCTTGAAGAATGGCCAAAAATCCCAGTGGCTAGATGTGCCAAGCTTATAGAGACATAACCCCAAGAGACTTGCAGCTGTAATTGCTGCAAAAGGTGTCTCTACAAAGTATTGACTTTCAGGGGGTGAATAGTTATGCACGCTCAAGTTTTCAGTTGTCATATTTCTTGTTTGTTTCACCCCAAAAAAAATTGTTGCATCTTCAAATTGGTAGGCATGTTGTGTAAATCAAATGATACAAACCCCCCAAAAATCAATTTTAATTCCAGGTTGTAAGGCAACAAAATAGGAAAAATGCCAAGGGGGGTGAATACTTTCACAAACCACTGTACAGTATAGAGCTATATTATTGAGAGATAAATTATGGAAATACAGAGTATATCAAACATTATGAACACCTTCCTAATATTGAGTTGCACCCCCTTTTACCCTCAGAACAGCCTCAATTCGCCGGGGCATGGACTCTACAAGGTGTCAAAAGCGTTCCACAGGGATGCTGGCCCATGTTGACTCCAACGCTTCCCACAGTTGTGTCAAGTTGGCTGGATGTCTTGTGGGCGGTGGACCATTCTTGATACACACGGTAAACTGTTGAGTGTGAAAAACCCAGCAGCGTTGCAGTTCTTGACAAACTGGTGCGCCTGGCACCTACCACCGTACCCCGTTCAAAGGCACTTAAATATTTTGTCTTGCCCATTCACCCTCTCTTGTCTCAAGGCTTAAAAATCCTTCTTTAACCTGTCTCCTCCCCTTCATCTACACTGATTGAAGTGGATTTAACAAGTTACGTAAGTAAGGGATCATAACTTTCACCTGGATTCACCTGGTCAGTCTAGGTGTTCTTAATGTTTTGTATAGTCAGTGTAATTATAGAAAGATATATTATAAAGATATATTATAAAGATATATTATAGAGAGATATACTGTATTATAGAGAGATATACTGTATTATAGAGAGATATACTGTATTATAGAGAGATGTGGAAAAAGGTCAAGGGGTCTGAATACTTTCCGAATGCACTGTATTATAGAGATACAGTACCAGTCAAAAGTTTGGACACACCTACTCATTCAAGAGTTTTATTAAGGTATTATTAAGTGCATGTAATCACATTTATAAATGCGCTCATTATCAATTACTAAATATACCATTCATGACCTATATAAATGCATTTATGAATATGTACACTACCGGTCAAAAGTTTTAGAACATCTACTCATTTAATGGTCTTTCTTTATTTTTACTATTTTCTACATCGTAGAATAATAGTGAAGACATCAAAACTATGAAATAACACATATGGAATAATGTGGTAACCAAAAAAGTGTTAAACAAATAAAAATATATTTTATATTTGAGATTCTTCACAGTAGCCACCCTTTGCCTTGATGACAGCTTTGCACACGCTAGGCATTCTCTCAACCAGCTTCATGAGGTAGTCACCTGGAATGCATTTCAATTAACAGGTGTTCCTTCTTAAAAGTTAATTTGTGGAATTTCAAGTAACAGACACATCTCAACATTAACTGTTCATAGGAGACTGTGTGAATCAGGGCTTCATGGTTGAATTGCTGCAAAGAAACCACTACTAAAGGACACCAATAAGAAGAAAATACCTGCTTGGGCCAAGAAACACGAACAATGGACATTAGACCGGTGGAAATGTGTCCTTTGGTCTGATGAGTCCAAATTTGAGATTTTTGTTCCAACATCCGTGCCTTCGTGAGACGCAGAGTAGGTGAACGGATGATCTCCAACCGTGAAGCATGGAGGAGGAGGTGTTATGGTGTGGGGGTGCTTTGCTGGTGACACTGTCTGTGATTTATTTAGAATTCAAGGCACACTTAACCAGCATGGCTACCACAGCATTCTGCAGCGATACGCCATCCCATGTGGTTTGGGCTTAGTGGGACTATCATTTGTTTTTCAACAGGACAATGACCCAACACACCTCCAGGCTGTGTAAGGGCTATTTGACCAAGAAGGAGAGTGATGGAGTGCTGCATCAGATGACCTGGCCTCCACAATCCCCCGACCTCAACCCAATTGAGATGGTTTAGGATGAGTCGGACGGCAGAGTGAAAGAAAAGCAGCCAACAAGTGCTCAGCATATGTGTGAACTCCTTCAAGACTGTTGGAAAAGCATTCCAGGTGTAACTGGTTGAGAGAATGCCAAGAGCGTGCAAAGCTGTCATCAAGGCAAAGGGTGGCTATTTGAAGAATCTCAAAAAACGTAAAATATATTTTGATTTGTTTAACACTTTTTTTGTTTGCTACATGATTCCAAATGTGTTATTTCATAGTTTCGACGTCTTCACTATTATTCTACAATGTAGAAAATAGTTTTAAAAAATAAAGAAAAAACCTTGAATTAGTAGGTGTTCTAAAACGTTTGACCAGTAGTGTGTGTTATAGAGAGATACATTATAAAGGGGGTATATGATGAAAGGGTTGACTCTTTATGTACTGCTCAGTCGACTGACCTCCAGTTAATCAACCAATCTCCTATATTGCCCCCCCCCCCCCCCCCCCCCCTCCAGAAAGAGAAAGAGGTGCGTCGTCACAAGCAGAAGCAGAAGCACCGTGAGCGGGGTGGCGGGGGCGGTGGCGAGCCCCGGGGGGACAGCGGTGGAGGAGGAGGAGTTGGGACGAGACAGTGTTTGGGACCAGGGTGTGTGGAGGTTTCCAGGGCCGGCTCCAAATACTGCTCGGAGGACTGCGGCATGAAACTGGCTACCAAGTAAGAGGAATACTTATCAGAACACTAAACACACAATAGAATCATTTAGGAAACAATGTACTGTAAAATTAAGTAGCAAACCCTTAAATCAGTGTAAAATAATTATTGTCTAAATCGCTTGAAGTTATGTTAAAACATAAAGTAGTCTTTTAATGCATTGATTGGACCTGTTTGTTGTTTGGTCCTGTTTGTCTGATGAAAGTAGGAAGCTTGAGGATACCTGGTCTCTCTGCCTGTCCTTATGTCCCCCCCCCACCAGTCGTATCTATGAGATCTTGCCCCAGCATTGGCTGTTCTGTCCATCCTCTCTCTCTCAGTCTCTCTCTCTCTCTCACACACACACACACACACACATCTCACACCACTCGTATCTATGAGATCTTGTCCCAGCGGATACAACAGTGGCAGCATTCTCCCTGTATACAGGGCCTTCAGAAAGTATTCATAACCCTTGACTTATTCCACATTCTGTTGTGATACAGCCATCTGCACACAATACCCCATAATGACAAAGTGAAAACAAGTTTTAGTTTTATTTATTTGTAATTCATATTTAAAAAAATATTAAAATAAAAAATCAACAAACAGAACACATTCCACATTCACAGATGAATAATATAATACAATAAAATATAAAACAAAACAAACAACACATTTATTATTATTTGCAGCAGCACTATCTGTGATCATGTTAGCTGTTTCCAGCTTTAGTTGAGACAATGAGCATAGAGTTTTTATACAACATGTATATAGACTAATATCCCTAATCACCCCAGTCACTCTGTACAATTTGAAAAATAGTTGAGTAGTGGAGACCAGAGTCTTATCAAACCTGGGATGTCTCTTGCGGAGGTCATAGGTCAGCTTTTTCATGAGGAAGAAAGTCAACAATCTGGTCAATCCACATTTTAAATGTAGGAGATGAATTAGAAGCCCGCAGTAAGGAGAATACATTTCTTAGCAAAGTATCTAATAGTCATAAACAAATGTTCTCTGTCTGGATAAAGAACAACGTCCTGCTGGGCATTAGGAAGACACAGGGTCGGATCAAACTGTACATCTAATATGTTCTGTTCAGCAGTATGTATAGATTGCCAAAATATGGTAATCTCTCTACAACTCCAGAACACATGCATAGAGGTTCCGCTTTCAGAGGTACATCTTTTACAATCAGGAGAAATGTCTGTATTCATTCTACAGAGTCTCACTGTGCTGTAATAAAATGTGTACAAACATTTAGTATTTTATATTAGTAGAGGAGCAGTATAAGAGGAGTATAGTATATTAGTATATACCTTGTCACAAACATCCGCCCGTAACTCATCACTGATAGTCAGACAAATTGTCCTTTTCCCAGATTCTTTTCAAAAGGAGGAAAGGAGGAGCCCACATTCTCAGAAAGTATTGATATAGGAGATGTTGCCTTTGATGGATTGTGCTGTAGCAAGAAGGGTCTCAACTTCATTCAGCTGAGCTCTAAACCTCCCCTTGGAAGTGAATGAGGAAATTACGTGTCTAATTTGAAGATATAAAAAAAAAAAAAATGGATCTTGGCACATTGAATTCACTGCAGAGCTCTTGAAGGATTTCAGTGTAGTTGTGTTCTGATGAAACAGGTCTGAAAAGGTCCTGATCCCTAGAGTATGCCAAAGATTAAAGTTGGCATCACTCAGGGCTTTTGGCAAGTCTGGGTTGCATACTATAGGCGAGTGAGAGCATATCTGGGAGGAAATGCCAAGGTATTTCTTACAGCCCTTCCATGCTAGTAGGGTGCTGTAAATCACAAAGGTTGTGGCCGTGTTTCCCACTTCACTAAAGTTATTAATGAATATAATTGAGCTTAGGGGCAATGAACCACAGGATCGGGCCTCTATCTGAATCCACATTGAGTCTTGTCTGTTTGTGATCCATGTTAGCATGTTGAGGATTTGGGCAGACCAGCAGTAGGCAGGGAAGGGCTATCTATCCACCCATAGATTCGGGTTTCCATAGAGGGGAGAACTTGATCCTAGGTTTTTTTATTGCCCCATATAAATTTGGTGATGCTTTGGTTGGTTGTTTTGAAAAAAAAGAAACTGGGAGGATAGCATGGGAGCATCTGAAATAAATAGTTAAATCTAGGGAGGATGTTCATACGGGTAACATTTATTCTTCCGACTAAGCTAATTGGGAGGGAGATCCAGGTTCGGAGATCATTCTTGATTCGATAAAGGAGTGGGAGATAATTTTCCATGTAAAGGCAATTCAGATGTGGTGTTACAAAGATCCCAAGATATTGAAATCCCTGTGTCTTCCATTGGAACGGGCAGAGTGTCTTCATAGAGCTGGAGAAAGATCCCAAGGTATTGACACCCCTGTGTCTTCCATTGGAACGGACAAAGTGTCTTCATAGAGCTGGTGAGTTTAAGATTGAGAGGGCAGACAATGGATTTGTTAAAATGTATCTTATATCCTGAAAACTTGCCGCACTGAGCAATTGTGTCTATAATGGGAGGGAGGGATTTCTCAAGGTTGGATATGTAGAGCCAGACATCATCCGCGTAGAGCGATATCTAGTGCTGAAGGCCACCTGCAGAAACACCCATAATACTCGGATTGCTCCTTATCAACTCGGCCAAAGGCTACGCCCCCAACACGTAGAGCAGGGGGGACAGGGAGCATCCTTGTCTTGTGCCACGTCCCAAAGGGAATCTGTCAGAGTTCAGACCGTTAGTAGTCACCATGGCATTTGGATGAGAGTATAGGGACTTAATCCATTTAATAAAGTTTGGGCCCATATTTAACTTTTCTAAGACTGAGAACAGAAAGCTCCACTCCATCCTGTCGAACGCCTTCTCAGCATCCAGTGAAGCCAGCAGGACAGGGGGTCTCTCCTGAGTGGCGCAGTGGTCTAAGGCACTGCATCGCAGTGCTAACTGTGCCACTAGAGATCCTGGTTCGAATCCAGGCTCTGTCGCAGCCGGCCGCGACCGGGAGACTCATGGGCGGCGCACAATTGGCCCAGCGTCGTCCAGGGTAGGGGAGGGAATGGCCGGCAGGGATGTAGCTCAGTTGATAGAGCATGGCGTTTGCAATGCCAGGGTTGTGGGTTCGATTCCCATGGGGGGCCAGTATAAAAAAAAAAAAATATGTATTCACTAACTGTAAGTCGCTCTGGATAAGAGCGTCTGCTAAATGACTAAAAATGTAAATGTAAAATGTCTTCTGTTCTTCTTGATCTATAATATCAAAAAGACGGTGAATGTTATCAGAAGAGTACCTGTCTCTAATGAATCCAGTTTGGTCCGCTTTTATTATTTTGGGAAGAAGAGTGTTTAGTCTTTTGGCGAGCAATTTGGTGATTATTTTGTAGTGGAAATCCAACAAGCTTATGGGCCGGTAGGACGAGCAGGAGAGAGGGTCCTTGTCTTTTTGAGCAACACTGTAATGCGGGCTGTGTACATAGAGTCTGGGAGAGCTCAGTTTTTACAAAAATCATCCAGCATTGGCATGAAAATAGGGCTAAGCTGGGGCCAAAAAGTTTTGTAGAACTCTCTGGGAAATCCGTCTGGGCCTGGGGACTTGTTAGGTGGCATGGAGATAATTGCCTCTAGGACCTCCTCAGGAGTGAAGGGGGAGTTGAGATCTTCTTGGTCGGTCTCTGATAGTTTTGGTAGCGAGATTCCCTCTAGGAAGGAATGGAGTTCTGCATCCGTTTTCTCTCAGAAGTATATAAATTGCAGTAAAAATCATGAAAAGTTAAATGTATCATATTTGGATCATATGTGACCGACCGGCTCGATTCGGTCTTATGTAGCAAAATTTGAAATTGTGTTTTTTACATTGGATAAAAGTAGAGACTCAGAGCTAGAAAATGGTATATGATACACTACAGTTGAGGAACAATGGGAAAGTAATTCTGCTTTGGAAGTTGATAAACTTGTAACCTCACTTTTGAGAAAATTTTATTTGAATGTTTTGGTACACCTATTGGAGAGCTCTTCTTTGTCTACACCCATTCAGCATCGTTCACACCCTCTTAAGCTTTAGCCCCACCCATGTCTTTAAGCGTTGTTATCCAGAGCGTTGGTGACTCCAACTGTTGCTGTTGGCAACAATCTACGTTTTTTGCCGACGTTTACTGACACCGGCCATATTCAACGGGTGTTGAGCGTTCATAAATTCATCAGTTATTCTGCGCTCTGGCACACTCAGAGGAGAGTGCTCTGAAATCGGAGTAGATAGCCAGAGGGAATTTACCAGCTACGTCTATCAACAGCTGTCGCAGTGACATCATTAACATTATTTTGAAATGGTTACTTGCATAGTGGAATCTTTTGTTAAGACATGTAGCTAGCTAGCTAAACAATGAACCATAATCCCAACTCATGACATTACTACCCTACATGAATCTGCAGGTAGCGAACCAACCAGGTTCAATTACATTCCTCTCCTCTTCTCTCCTCTTCTCTCCTCCTCTCTCCTCCTCTCTCCTCCTCGCTCCTCCACTCTCCTCTTCACTCCTCCTCTCTCCTATGTTCTCCTCTCCTCTCCTCTCCTCTCCTCTCCTCTCCTCTCCTCTCCTATCCACTCTCCTCTTCACTCCTCCTCTCTCCTCTCCTCTCCTCTCCTCTCCGCTCCTCCTCTCTCCTATGTTCTCCTCTCCTCTCCTCTCCTCTCCTCTCCTCTCCTCTCCTCTCCTCTCCTCTCCTCTCCTCTCCTCTCTCCTATGTTCTCCTCTTCTCTCCTCTGTTCTCCTCTCTCCTCTGTTCTCCTCTCTCCTCTCCTCTCCTCTCCTCTCTCCTCTTCACTCCTCCTCTCTCCTCCTCTCCTCTCCTCTCCTCTCCTCTCCTCTCCTCTCCTCTCCTGTCCTCCTTGCTCCTCCGCTCTCCTCTTCACTCCTCTCCTCTCCTCTCCTCTCCTCTCCTCTCCTCTCCTCTCCTCTCCTCTCCTCTCCTCTCCTCTCCTCTCCTCTCCTCTCCTCCTCTCTCCTATGTTCTCCACTCCACTCCACTCCACTCCACTCCCCTCTCCTCTCCTCTCCTCTCCTCTCCTCTCCTCTCCTCTCCTCTCCTCTGCTATCCTCTCCTCTGTTCTCCTCTTCTCTCCATATATGTGACCTCGTCATCTGCTGTAGGACGGCCATGATTGTACACTCTGACTGCTCTTTTTTAAATAGCAAAGCAAGACAATCTGCTAGGCCTATTGCTATACTCATGGTATTTCTGTTTAGTAAAGAAAACTGTGTAGTCCAAGTTTAGTTTGGCTTTGGCTGCTTTAAGTTAACATTTACATTTTAGTCATTTAGCAGACGCTCTTATCCAGAGTGACTTACAGGAGCAATTAGGGTTAAATGCCTTGCTCAAGGGCACATCAACAGATTTTTCACCTAGTCGGCTCGGGGATTAGAACCGGCGACCTTTCGGTTACTGGAACAACGCTCTTAACCACTAAGCTACCTGCCGCCAGGAGTCGCTGTCTGGGGATTGTTTATGTGCTTTTCCGCAGCGTTCCAGCTCCCTCTCAAGATCTAACCTGTGTGCTTCCATTGCTTTTCTCTTAGAGGAAGCATATGCAGTTAGATGACCTCTTAGTGTGGCTTTGGCAGCGTCCCACAGTGTGGCCGGAGAATGCAGTTAGATGACCTCTTAGCGTGGCTTTGGCAGCGTCCCACAGTGTGGCCGGAGAAACAGGAGGGTCTTTGTTGTCTCGGGATGTTTTTACAGAGGTCAACGTGGAGGTGGTCAAAGGCGTGATCTGAAAGTGCTTTGGGTGGCAGAATTTATGAAAGTCTTTGGGATAACATTACATTTACATTTACGTCATTTAGCAGACGCTCTTATCCAGAGCGACTTACAAATTGGTGCATTCACCTTGTAGCCAGTGGGATAACCACTTTACAATTTTTTTATTTATTTTTTTGGGTGGGGTGGGGTAAGGGGGGGGTAGAAGGATTACTTTATCCTATTCCAGGTATTCCTTAAAGAGGTAGGGTTTCAAGTGTCTCCGGAAGGTGGTGAGTGACTCCGCTGTCCTGGCGTCGTGAGGGAGCTTGTTCCACCATTGGGGTGCCAGAGCAGCGAACAGTTTTGACTGGGCTGAGCGGGAACTATGCTTCCGCAGAGGTAGGGGGGCCAGCAGGCCAGAGGTGGATGAACGCAATGCCCTCGTTTGGGTGTAGGGACTGATCAGAGCCCGAAGGTACAGAGGTGCCGTTCCCCTCACTGCTCCATAGGCAAGCACCATGGTCTTGTAGCAGATGCAAGCTTCAACTGGAAGCCAGTGGAGTGTGCGGAGGAGCGGGGTGACATGAGAGAACTTGGGAAGGTTGAACACCAGACGGGCTGCGGCATTCTGGATGAGTTATAGGGGTTTAATGGCATAGGCAGGGAGCCCAGCCAACAGCGAGTTGCAGTAATCCAGACGGGAGATGACAAGTGCCTGGATTAGGACCTGTGCCGGATAAAAATGTAATATATACGAGAGTTATGGACATTGGAGTAGTATTTATAATCCATAGATGAGCTATTAGTCTCTCTCCAGATATCTATCAGTCCCATCTCTTTAGTAAGAGAGTTCAACATCTTTGCCGATCTAGGGTTTGTGGTGGGGACTTGAGATGATTTGTCCTGCGTTGAGTTGAGGGTACAATTATAATCTCCAGCCAGCACTCCAAAGGAAACACAATTGTCACGATCGTCTTCCAAAGGAGCAGACCAATACGCAGCGTGTTGAGCGAACATGATAGACTTTATTAATTAAAGTGCCAAAACCAAAACAATAGACGATTCGTAACGTCCACAGTACCAATGACTGACAAGGAACAAAAACCCACAACACCCGAAGGAAAACATACAGATTAAATATGGCTCCCAATCAGAGACAACCAGCCCACAGCTGACACTCGTTGCCCCTGATTGGGAGTCATTATCTCAAACATAGAAATGAACCCAACAGAAATACCAACATAGAAATACACCCAATGAATGAACACACCCTGGCTCAATATACAGAGTCCCGGAGCCAGAGCGTGACAGTACCCCCCCCCTAAAGGCGCGGACTGCGACCGCGCCTCAATAAGGGCCAAACAAGGGAGGGCTGGGTGGGCATACCTCCTCGGCGGTGGCTCTGGCTCCGGCCTTGATCCCCACCTCCTTTCCAACCCCCCAAAGTACCCCTGGTCCTGTCTAGCCCCGTTGGCCGGAGCCGGACTGACGACACGCGCCCCTGGCTTGGTGCGTGGAGGACGAACAGGCCTTACCAGGCTGACGACGCACACCGTAGGCCTGGCGCGTGAAGCAGGGACAGGCCGGACCGGGCTGACGAAGCGCACCCCTGACTTGGTGCGGAGAGCAGGAACGGGCCGGACAGGGCTGACGACGCACACCACTGGCTTGGTGCGGGAAGCTTGGATGGGCCGGACTGGGCTGGCGACGCGCACCACAGACTTGGTGCAGAGAGCAGGAACGGGCCGGACAGGGCTGACGAAACGCACCACAGACTTGGTGCGGGGAGCAGGAACGGGCCGGACAGGGCTGACGAAACGCACCACAGACTTGGTGCGGGGAGCAGGACTGGGCCGGACAGGGCTGACGACGCACACCGTAGACTTGGTGCGCGGAGCAGGAACAGGCCGGGCAGGGCTGTCGACGCACACCGTAGACTTGGTGCGTGGAGCAGGAACCGGCCGGGCAGGGCTGTCGACGCACACCGTAGACTTGGTGCGTGGAGCAGGAACAGGCCGGGCAGGGCTGTCGACGCACACCGTAGACTTGGTGCGTGGAGCAGGGACAGGCCGGACCGGGCTATGGAGACGGATAGGAGACCTGGAGTGAAGAGCTGCCACAACCCGTCCTGGCTGAATGCCTACCTTCACACACTCTGTGTGAGGCATCAGCACAGGACGTACAGGGCTGTGTACCCGTACTGGCATAACAGCACGTGACACTGGCGCAGGATATCCGGGACCGAGGAGAGGCACTGGAGGCCGCGAGCGCTGAGCCGGCACACTCCGTCCTGGCTGCATGCCCACCTTCGCACAACACGTGCGGGGTGCTCGCACAGGACGTACCGGACTATGCCGGACCACTCGCGGCACAGTGCGCATCTCCGCACTCCGCGGAACCTGCCCAGTCTCATGCTGCCATGCCTGAGTACGGGGAGTTGGCTCTGCTCTCCATCCAGGCTCCGCCAACCTGCCTTCTGGCCCCCAAACCCCGGTGGCCCTCTCTCCTCTTCTCCTATTACGCCCTGTGGCAGCCTCCTGCTGCCCAGTCGCCAATGCCGTGTGCCCCCCACCAAAAAAATCCTTGGGGGTGCCTCTCGTCCGTCCGACGATGGCACTGCTGACGCCGCTGCTCCTCTCCTGCCTGGGTCTCCCCCTTCATAGCCCTCCGGTACCGGACGGCCTCCTCCTCGGTGATCTGCCCCCAACCGAGGAGGACATCCACCAGAGTCACCTCCTGCGTGTGTTCCTGGACACGCTGCTTGTGGGTTTTTCTGTCACGATCGTCTTCCAAAGGAGCAGACCAATACGCAGCGTGTTGAGCGAACATGATAGACTTTATTAATTAAAGTGCCAAAACCAAAACAATAGACGATTCGTAACGTCCACAGTACCAATGACTGACAAGGAACAAAAACCCACAACACCCAAAGGAAAACATACAGATTAAATATGGCTCCCAATCAGAGACAACCAGCCCACAGCTGACACTCGTTGCCCCTGATTGGGAGTCATTATCTCAAACATAGAAATGAACCCAACAGAAATACCAACATAGAAATACACCCAATGAATGAACACACCCTGGCTCAATATACAGAGTCCCGGAGCCAGAGCGTGACAACAATGCTCATTGAACAGGGTTATCATTTTCGACATGAAAAGCAGGAGTATCTGTGTCTGTGTGGGGCATATATATATATGAATATATTAATATATTTAAGATAGTAATTGGTTGCCCATACAGTGACCCAGTTATCAGAATAAATCTACCCTCTGGATCAGATATGTTTTTGGCGGTGCCTCTACTGTTTGATTTGAAAGATGAGAAATACACCTGTCCCACCCGAGCTCTGTTTAGCGTGTTCGGCAGCCATCTTCTAATATCGCCACGTCTGCTTTTTCAGTTTTATTGCATGACCTAGCCCCATGGCAGTTCCATGGCAGTAGATTTAAGGTACTAGTCAACGTCATCGAACAGTAATGGAACTCTAATGCAAGTCATCTCTGGGTAATAATTGCGATCACATAAAAGAAAAAGAAACTGTAAAAATAAAATAACAATCTCTGAACACCCCAGCCGAGTTTCCAAACAACTCCACACATCCTGTTGGATCTGTTAACCCCACGCTCAGTCACAATTCTGTGTTCCGAAAAACGGGAACAGTTCACAACGCACAACGTCTTTTCCGAGAAAAAGAAACAAAATGCCTCATCCTCTCCGCCCCGCATTAAGTAAGTGACAACGTAGCCCCCGTCCAGACCATAGTAAAACAGAGAGGGAGAAATGAAGTAAATAAAATCAATAGCCTACAAATACATCCCCCAAAGGACATAGGCCTCATCATTTGGAATAAATAAAACAGAAATGAGGGAGCAAATAAAATGAAATATCAACAGGATACTGTTAACCATAGGCATAAACATTGACACACTGAGCCTCTCGTTAGGTCTGTAGATGTGTCGTAATCGACAGGCTATCGATGGTGAAATGATAAATACAAATAAAAAAAGTAGGCTATAGGCCTAATTTAAATTGACAGTATCTGATCACTTTGTCTGCCGATTAGCCTATATGTTCTACAGACAAGATAACAGGCTGTAAATGGTTCATTTTCTCATTTGACATAAAAGTAGGCTAAAACGTCAGTAGGCTAAAACATCAGTAAGCTAAAACATCAGTAGGCTAAAACGTCAGTAGGCTAAAACATCAGTAGCTCGTTTGGGTATTTGAATCTCCTGAAGATGCCTCGGTTCCTGAGCTCGTTTGGGTATTTGAATCCCCTGAAGATGCCTCGGTTCCTGAGCTCGTTTGGGTATTTGAATCCCTTGAAGATGCCTCGGTTCCTGAGCTCGTTTGGGTATTTGAATCCCCTGAAGATGCCTCGGTTCCTGAGCTCGTTTGGGTATTTGAATCCCCTGAAAATGCCTCGGTTCCTGAACTCGTTTGGGTATTTGAATGCCCTGAAGATGCCTCGGTTCCTGAGCTCGTTTGGGTATTTGAATCCCCTGAAGATGCCTCGGTTCCTGAGCTCGTTTGGGTGAATCCCCTGAAGATGCCTCGGTCAATGAAGTGTTTCTTCACCTCGGCTAATCTCAGGAAACGTCTGGTGATTGGGTGCGGTGGTTGTCTGGCTGATGGTGGGGGCCTCAGTGCTCGGTGAGCCCTCTCCAGTTATATGGGCCTGTCAGGGGACAGGTGGAGCCACTCGGGGAGTTTGTCTTGCAGGTAGCGGATCAGTGGCATGTTTTCCTCTTCTTTTTCGGCCAGGTTAAATAGAACACAGTTATTCCTTCGCCCCCTATTTTCTCTTCCAGATGCTCTATTTTCTTTTTAGCAGAAGCTATTGTTTCCACGGCGTCTGCCAGTGAGTTTTCCATGGATAGGATTCATCCCTCTGCCTCATCCAGGCACCCCACGTTGAGGGTTATCTTGTTGATGGTAAGGCAAGGCATATTCCAGGGTTGTTATCTAGTTTGATGTTGAGTTCTGTACGTTGGGATCTCAGCTCAGAAAGGATGTCTTCGACAGAGGACAGGGTTGGCAGTTGTTGGGCCTCGGGAAGGGACGGGGCCTCTGGCTCCTGGCTAATGGCGCTAGCGTTTTCTGGCTAATGGCGCTAGCGTTTCCTGGCTAATGGCGCTAGCGTTTTTTGGCTAATGGCGCTAGCGTTTCCTGGCTAATGGTGCTAGCGTTTCCTGGCTAATGGCGCTAGCGTTTTCTGGCTAATGGCGCTAGCGTTTTCTGGCTAATGGCGCTAGCGTTTTCTGAAGCTAGCTGTTTCTTGGAGGTTTTTCCATGGCTATTGCTCGAGTCCGGGTAAAAATGTCACATGTAATGTTGCCTTTTGTAGCCGCCATGGATTTTTTGACTAAAGCAAATGGGGTTTAACTTGAAGTGGAGGTAAGATTAAGAATTCGAAATTACTTGTGGGGAGCTCTCTGTTCATGCGGCCATCTCGTTCAACGGTCACGTCATCCCCCGAAAGAAATGTTTTTAGAAATGTTTGCATATCTATTGAAAATATCAAATTTACATAAGCATTGAACCAGACTGAACCAGGTTTTCTTCTAGGATTTTGCCTGTGCTTAGCTCATTCAGTTTATTTTTATGCTTAAGAAACTCCCTAGTTCTTGCCGATGACAAACATACCCATAACATGATGTAGCCACCACCATGCCTGAAAATATGGAGAGTGGTACTCAGTGATGTGATGGGTGATTAGGAACAGTGTCAAGTAATCGTCTTTTTGTTTTCTCATGGTTTGGTTTGGTCTAATTGTGTTGTTGTCCTGGGGCTCTGTGGGGTCTGTTTGTGTTTGTGAACAGAGCCCCAGGACCAGCTGGCTGAGGGGACTCTTCTCCAGGTTCATCATCTCTCTGTAGGTCATGGCTTTGTTATGGAAGGTTTGGGAATCACTTCCTTTTAGATGGTTATAGAATTTAACAGCTTTTTTCTGGATTTTGATCATTAGCGGGTATCGTCCTAATTCTGCTCTGCATGCATTATTTTGTGTTTTGCATTGTACACAGGGGATGTTTTTGCAGAATTCTGCATGCAGAGTTTCATTTTGTGAATTCTTGGTTGGTGAGCGGACCCCAGACCTCACAACCATAAAGGGCAATGGGTTCTATAACTGATTCAAGTATTTTTAGCTAGATCCTAATTGGGATGTCAAATGTTATGTTCCTTTTGATGGCATAGAAGGCCCTTCTTGCCTTGTCTCTCAGATCGTTCACAGCTTTGTGGAAGTTACCTGTGGTGCTGATATTTAGGCTGAGGTATGTATAGTTTTTCGTGTGCTCTAGGGCAACGGTGTCTAGGTGGAATTTGTATTTGTGGTCCTGGCAACTGGACCTTTTTTGGAACACCATTATTTTTGTCTTACTGAGATTCACTGTCAGGGCCCAGGTCTGACAGAATCTGTGCAGAAGATCTAGGTGCTGCTGTAGGCCCTCCTTGGTTGGTGACAGAAGCACCAGATCATCAGCAAACAGTAGACATTTGACTTCAGATTCTAGTAGGGTGAGGCCGGGTGCTGCAGACTGTTCTAGTGCCCTCCTCAATTCGTTGATATATATGTTGAAGAGGGTGGGGCTTAAACTGCATCCCTGTCTCACCCCACGGCCCTGTGGAAAGAAATCGATGTTTTAACCACACATGTGGATTTTATAATGTAGTATTTTTTTTACCCGACACCACTTTTCATTTCATCTTTTCATTTCATCCATTTATAAAGCAGACCATACTTGAGTCAAAACCTTTTTTGAAATCAACAAAGCATGAGAAGACTTTGCCTTTGTTTTAGTTTGTTTGTTTGTCAATTAGGGTGTGCAGGGTGAATACGTGGTCTGTCGTACGGTAATTTGGTAAAAAAACAATTTGACATTCGCTCAGTACATTGTTTTCACTGAGGAAATGACCTAGTCTGCTGTTAATGGTAATGCAGAGGATTTCCACAAGGTTGCTGTTTACGCATATCCCACGGTAGTTATTGGGGTCAAATTTGTCTCCACTTTTGTGGATTGGGGTGATCATTCCTTGGTTCCAAATATTGGGGAAGATGCCAGAGCTGAGGATGATGTTAAAGAGTTTAAGTATAGCCAATTGGAATTTGTGGTCTGTATATTTTATCATTTCATTGAGGATACCATCAACACCACAGGCCTTTTTGGGTTGGAGGGTTTGTATTTTGTCCTGTAGTTCATTCAATGTAATTGGAGAATCCAGTGGGTTCTGGTAGGCTTTAATAGCTGATTCTAAGATTTGTAATTGATCATGTAATGATTTTGATGTTTGTTTTGGATAGATAGCTCTTTGGGTTGTTGTTTGTTTAGAGTTTTCCAATTTTCCCACAAGTGGTTCGATTCTATCGATTCTTCAATTCCATTGAGCTGATTTCTGACGTGCTGTTCCTTCTTTTTCCGTAGTGTATTTCTGTATTGTTTTAGTGATTCACCATAGTGAAGGCGTAGACTCAGGTTTTCTGGGTCTCTATGTTTCTGGTTGGATAGGTTTCTCAATGTCTTTCTTAGGTTTTTGCATTCTTCATCAAACCATTTGTCATTGTTGTTAATTTTCTTAGGTTGTCTGCTTGACATTTTTAGATTTGATAGGGAAGCTGAGAGGTCAAATATACTGTTTAGGTTTTCTACTGCCAAGTTCACACCTTCACTATTGCAGTGAAACAATTTGTCCAGGAAGTTGTCTCTCTCTCTCTGTCCCTCCCACCAGTCGTATCTATGAGATCTTGCCCCAGCGGATACAGCAGTGGCAGCAGTCTCCCTGTATAGCCGAGGAGCAGGGCAAGAAGCTGCTGGAGAGGATCAGGAGAGACCAGCAGTCAGCCCGCCTGAGACTCACAGACATGGAGAAACGCTTCCACGAGCTGGAGGGGATCATCGCCAAGGCCAAGCAACAGGCGGTGCAACATGACGAAGAGGTGAGAGAGAGAGAGAGAGAGCAAGCAAGCGAGACACACACACACACACACACAAACACAGTCTCAAAACACAGCCTCAAAAGCCCGTCCATTCTGAGTTATTACTTTGAACGATTTGTTTCAGTAGCTTTATTTATTTGTTGCTCTCTTCTAGGTGAATGAGGGAGAAGGGGACGCAGATACAGATCTTCAGATATTCTGTGTGTCCTGCAGTCACCCCATCAACCCCAAGGTGGCGCTAAGACACATGGAGAGATGCTATGCTAAGGTCAGTAGGTCATCAACCCCAAGGTGGCGCTAAGACACATGGAGAGATGCTATGCTAAGGTCAGTAGGTCATTTTGAACATTGAAAACATTTTGAGCAGCAGCAATGTTTTGTATCAAATGTGTTGTAATAATATATTGTTTTGCCTTGTGCAGTATGAGAGCCAGACATCCTTTGGGTCCATGTATCCCACGCGCATCGAAGGGTAAGGACAACTCCAATCCCGCTAGACACATCACATCCCTCACGACTGCCACCAAATGTCAATGAAATTGAGGGAACATATCTTTACATTGTAGTCATTTAGCAGACGCTCTTATCCACAGTGACTTACATTTAGTGAATTCAATACGTTTGCTAATACTGGTGATTGTTAAAAGGGACAATTGATTGCTACAACCGTTAAACTAGTAGTAGTACACTACCAGTCAAAAGTTTGGACACACTTTCTCATTCAAGGGTTTTTTCTTTATTTTTTAAACTATTTTCTACATTGTGGAATAATAGTGAAGACATCAACACTATGAAATCATGTAGTAACCAAAAAAAGTGTATATATTTTTATATTTGAGATTCTTCAAAGTAGCCACCCCTTTGCCTTGATGACAGCTTTAGGAAGGTGTTCATAATGTTTGGTATACTCAGTGTATATCACAGTCATAGTAAGTAAATGTTTCCTTAATAAAGTAGTGAGTTATTTAGTTGAGTTAGTCTGTTGTTTCTGGCTTGTCTCTATCCGTAGTGCAACCAGACTGTTCTGTGACGTATACAACCAGCAGAGTAAAACCTACTGCAAGAGACTGCAGGTGTTGTGTCCAGAACACTCCAGAGACCCCAAGGTAGGTCTATAACAACCTACACATACCCTTCATAACACATTATGAGCTGTCATAACAACCCGCAGAGTAAAACCTACTGCAAGAGACTGCAGGTGTTGTGTCCAGAACACTCCAGAGACCCCAAGGTAGGTTTATAACAACCTACACATACCCTTCATAACACATTATGAGCTGTCATAACAACCAGCAGAGTAAAACCTACTGCAAGAGACTGCAGGTGTTGTGTCCAGAACACTCCAGAGACCCCAAGGTAGGTTTATAACAACCTACACATACCCTTCATAACACATTATGAGCTGTCATAACAACCCGCAGAGTAAAACCTACTGTAAGAGACTGCAGGGTAGGTTTTACTGGCCTTCTCATCTATTTATAAACCTTGGTGTTACACAAACGCTTCATAACGCTTCATAACGCTTCATAACAATATATGCCATTTAGTGTTTTAATTCAGTTTAATAACACATTATGTATACTGTATGCCCGTCTAGACAACTCTTGTTTCTGTGATCCCCTCCCACCTGAACCCTCTCTCCCTCCAGGTTACCGTGGACGAGGTGTGTGGCTGTCCCCTGGTGAGAGACGTCTTCCAGCCCACAGGAGAGTACTGCCGGGTGTCGAAACGCAAGTGTAACAAACATTACTGCTGGGAGAAACTGAGGAGGGCTGAGGTAGACCTGGAGAGAGTCCGAGTGGTGAGTGGAAAAGTCAAGCTAGCTTTTTGTGAAAGTCTCAAAATAGTCCTAGCTGGGTGCGTTAAGTTAGTCTTTTCTTCCATATGTAGCCAACATTTCAGGCCCCTTTTTAGTCATCATGTGGTACATTTTACTTTTGGAAAATGTTACATGTTTTAAATGTTTAAGTTAAGTAGCCTTTGTCCTCTCCTCGTGTCCAGTGGTACAAGCTGGATGAGCTCTTTGAGCAGGAGAGGAACGTCCGGACGGCCATGACCAATAGAGCAGGTCTCCTCGCCCTCATGCTGCATCAGACCATCCAGCACGACCCTGTTACCACCGACCTCCGCACCGCCAAGGATAGGTAGACCCCCCCAAACCTCCGTCCCATGACCCTGAACTACCCCCTGGCCATGGACCTCCTGGGGTTACTACTGACAAGGACATGTAGAGGACAAACCCCCCCCCCCCCCCCCCCCCCGATCACGAGCCTCTGCACCTCCTCAGGACAGATAGACCCCCCCCCCCCCCCCCCCCCCCCCCCCACAGGACCCTCACCACCACGACCCTGGCGGTGACCCAGTCACCACAATCCCGACCTCCGACCCCACCTCCATGGACAGATGGAACCAAGCCGTTAACAAAAAAGCCCCCTTGACCAACAAGACCCTGTCACCACGACAACCTGTCACCATGACCCGGTAACCTGGACCTCAGCACCTTCAAGGACAGATACATAGAGACAGAGATACAGATAGACAGAGACAGATAGTCAGAGAGATAGACAGAGACAGATAGACAGAGACAGATAGACAGAGACAGATAGTCAGAGACAGATAGACAGAGACAGATAGTCAGAGACAGATAGACAGAGACAGATAGTCAGAGACAGATAGTCAGAGACAGATAGACAGAGACAGATAGACAGAGACAGATAGACAGAGACAGATAGACAGAGACAGATAGTCAGAGACAGATAGACAGAGACAGATAGACAGAGACAGATAGTCAGAGAGATAGACAGAGACAGATAGACAGAGACAGATAGACAGAGACAGATAGTCAGAGACAGATAGACAGAGACAGATAGACAGAGACAGATAGACAGAGACAGATAGACAGAGACAGATAGTCAGAGACAGATAGACAGAGACAGATAGACAGAGACAGATAGTCAGAGAGATAGACAGAGACAGATAGACAGAGACAGATAGACAGAGACAGATAGTCAGAGACAGATAGACAGAGACAGATAGTCAGAGACAGATAGACAGATAGACAGATAGACAGAGACAGATAGTCAGAGACAGATAGTCAGAGACAGATAGACAGAGACAGATAGTCAGAGACAGATAGACAGAGACAGATAGTCAGAGACAGATAGTCAGAGACAGATAGACAGAGACAGATAGACAGAGACAGATAGACAGAGACAGATAGACAGAGACAGATAGTCAGAGACAGATAGACAGAGACAGATAGACAGAGACAGATAGTCAGAGAGATAGACAGAGACAGATAGACAGAGACAGATAGACAGAGACAGATAGTCAGAGACAGATAGACAGAGACAGATAGTCAGAGACAGATAGACAGATACAGATAGTCAGAGACAGATAGACAGATAGACAGAGACAGATAGTCAGAGACAGATAGTCAGAGACAGATAGACAGAGACAGATAGTCAGAGACAGATAGACAGAGACAGATAGTCAGAGACAGATAGTCAGAGACAGATAGTCAGAGACAGATAGACAGAGACAGATAGTCAGAGACAGATAGTCAGAGACAGATAGACAGATACAGATAGTCAGAGACAGATAGTCAGAGACAGATAGACAGAGACAGATAGACAGATAGTCAGAGACAGATAGACAGAGACAGATAGACAGAGACAGATAGACAGAGACAGATAGACAGAGACAGATAGACAGAGACAGATAGTCAGAGACAGATAGTCAGAGACAGATAGACAGATACAGATAGTCAGAGACAGATAGTCAGAGACAGATAGACAGAGACAGATAGTCAGAGACAGATAGTCAGAGACAGATAGACAGAGACAGATAGTCAGAGACAGATAGACAGAGACAGATAGACAGAGACAGATAGTCAGAGACAGATAGTCAGAGACAGATAGACAGAGACAGATAGACAGATAGTCAGAGACAGATGGACAGAGACAGATAGACAGAGACAGATAGTCAGAGACAGATAGACAGAGACAGATAGTCAGAGACAGATAGTCAGAGACAGATAGACAGAGACAGATAGTCAGAGACAGATAGTCAGAGACAGATAGACAGAGACAGATAGTCAGAGACAGATAGTCAGAGACAGATAGACAGAGACAGATAGTCAGAGACAGATAGTCAGAGACAGATAGACAGAGACAGATAGACAGATAGTCAGAGACAGATAGACAGAGACAGATAGACAGATAGTCAGAGACAGATAGTCAGAGACAGATAGACAGATAGACAGAGACAGATAGTCAGAGACAGATAGACAGATACAGATAGTCAGAGACAGATAGACAGAGACAGATAGACAGAGACAGATAGACAGAGACAGATAGACAGAGACAGATAGACAGAGACAGATAGACAGAGACAGATAGACAGAGACAGATAGACAGAGACAGATAGTCAGAGACAGATAGACAGAGACAGATAGACAGAGACAGATAGACAGAGACAGATAGACAGAGACAGATAGACAGATAGTCAGAGACAGATAGACAGAGACAGATAGACAGATACAGATAGACAGAGACAGATAGACAGAGACTGATAGTCAGAGACAGATAGACAGAGACAGATAGACAGATACAGATAGACAGATAGACAGAGACAGATAGACAGAGACAGACAGAGACAGATAGACAGAGACATAGTCAGAGACAGATAGTCAGAGACAGATAGACAGAGACAGATAGTCAGAGACAGATAGTCAGAGACAGATAGACAGAGACAGATAGTCAGAGACAGATAGTCAGAGATAGATAGACAGATAGACAGAGACAGATAGTCAGAGACAGATAGACAGAGACAGATAGACAGAGACAGATAGTCAGAGAGATAGACAGAGACAGATAGACAGAGACAGATAGACAGAGACAGATAGTCAGATACAGATAGACAGAGACAGATAGACAGATAGTCAGAGACAGATAGACAGAGACAGATAGACAGAGACAGATAGACAGAGACAGATAGTCAGAGACAGATAGACAGAGACAGATAGACAGATAGACTGCCCAGGTCTCCACTAGTGTATTATTTATTATAATTATTATTATTTTATAATGTTTTTAAGGAGGAGGGCCAGAGTTGAACCCACACTTACATTAGTTTACATGGTGTTCTGAAGGCAGCGACAGTGGCTACTAGACACCACCCCAAGCCACTACACACCCCAGTGTTATTGTCTTACTGTCGTAGGAGTGGCGCCACCTCTCTGAGGACAGTTGTACTGCATTAATGTTGTGCTCTGTTTTATCTGAATACCTGATTATTTCCAAGACACATTTCCACGTCCTTTCCACTACATCTGAAAGGACTGATTAGAAAGACTGGTTGTGTTCCAAAATGCACACTTGCGTTCTGCGTTCTGCATTCTCGCATTCTGCGTTCTGCGTTCTCGCATTCTTTCAAGGGTGATCTTCCAAGAACACCTGAGAGAGATACCGTCTAGTATGGGAGAACGCAGAGCGCTTAAAATCCGCTACATTTGAAACGTACTTCGACGTGACCTCTAACCTAAACAGGAAACTGCATCATCGCTCGGCCGGCGTCAACAAAGCTAGCGTTTATGTTAGCTAACTAGCTAGGTCTGTTTACAGCCACTGTAGCATCGTGAGCAACTAGTGCTAGCAATTCAGTGAACAACTATCCCAGAATGGAAATATTTAACACAAGTAAACAAGTAACAGCATCGATTTTCTCAGTACCTGTTAGTGTATTAAGCTGACACCAACCAGAATAATTTTATGTGGGGTATGGCAGGTAAGCTTTCATGCATTGTATAGAGGCTGAAGCAACAACAAAAAAATGAAATGGCTAAATAAGCTTTTTTGCTTACTGTTTAAGAATGATAAATAGCCAGAGTAGTGGTGTTTCACTGTGAAGCTAATATTGCATTGGGACTGCAGGTGTTTTATTTCCAATGAGCAGGCTTGCATCGTGATAAATTCATACAACTTTAACTCCCATCAATATTATTAAAATGACAGTGATGTTCACGATAGCTTGGTTTTATATTCACCTTACGCATCGATAACAAATATGCGATAATGATGCATTACAACTAGATTAGAAGGCCTAGAGTACTTCATCCTAATGTAAGCTAAACGCATTGGATGCAAAACAAACACTGACATATTATAAAGGATAACTAATTTAATGATATGCATGCATGCATATCAAACAGGAATATGTTAAATTAAATGAATACGCCACTTGTGATATTATTTCTTGTCTTTCTCCTTGCAGGGGATTAGACAGGTGAACTGCTGTCACCAGATGGCCCAAGCCTCAAAACCAGAACCGTGGAGAGACATCAACACTCATTTTTGAATAAATATTAACCCGTTTATTGCTTTTCCTTTATCTGTGTATTAATCCTTAGAACACGGTCCAGGATACACATGGTCCAACCAAATGCTTACTGCGTGTTCCTTCTCGACAATGCAGCAACAATAAACTATTATAAAATATAATTATACCAAAGATGAAGTAAATGGCTCACTAGAATAGAATAGACATTTTAGTGAAGGGACATCAAGGAGATTCGACATTCAAAAGCTTGTTCAGTACATGAGAGCAAATGTTGTCATGACAGCCACAGTTGTTTTTAGTTTTTTTATACACAGGACAGGAATTTACAGGTTTTTGTCCCAGCCCTTCACTAACACCTCATTCAACTAATTGTGATCTAAATTGTAGACCATGAATAGTTGAACACTGTTTGTGCTGGGCAGGAATAAAAACTTGCACACGGCGCAGTACACTGGGGCCGAAATCACCCACGTCTGTATTTTAGAATGAGTTTCATATGTTACAATGAGATGACAATTCTACATGATAGAGAATAATGATAGAGCATAATGATAGAGAATAACGTACAGATCTACGTCTAACATAGTGATGCTGCACACTGCTGAACAAACTGACTAAACTCCTGGGATAGGGTGATTTTCCTGGTGGACGGGAGGTTCCCAAGTGGGTGATGGGGTGGGATGGGCAGAGCAGACACATAAGGCCAAGCGAGCAGAAATTAACCTCACTGCTCACATTTCAGTGCTGGTTCAAGTTGCTGAGAACCACAACTACCTTTGTTAATGTGCAATGGTTTTGTAAACAGTTTTGCATATTCATAGGCTTGATCAAGTTGTCACCAATTTACTTTTAATTGATCGTTTCGTTATTCAAAACATTTTCTTTATGTGCAATGGTGAAACGCAAAGGAAGGGGAAAGTGACAAGAAGAAAGTTAGCTAACGTTAGGTAAACAGACACTGCATTGACTGTAAGAATGGCACAAATAACATGGCTGGCTAGCAAGATTGCACGTTAAAATGTCTTACGTCCAAACCAGTCGGGCACGACTGTTTTGCCCTGCCAATGCCATGGAGTGAAATGAACACATCAGTTGCCATCTGTCCCTGAAAACGAGTCATTAGCTGGCTAGCAAGTTCACCAATTCAAGATTTAAAACTGTCTGGGTCTTCACAATTGACACAGCTGATTTTACGATTCGTTTTTTGTTGTTGTTCATCCCTAAACAGCTGATAACCAGGACAAGATCGCCTAACTAGCTATCGCGCCGGACGAGCTAACTGACTTAGCTTGGCTAGCGGGCTGATCAACAGCAGTGACTCCACATTTTAATTCAAAATTCATATGAAAGTAATTTTAACAATTTTTTACAACATTTGTTGAATAAATACATTTTACAAAGTTATTCCTTATTCCTCTGGAACATTTTCTCCCAAGCGGGTACTTCAGTCCGCCATTAATTCTGAAGTTTGGGGAATTTTTGTTATGGGGTAGCCTCCCCGGCGAAGGGAGCAAAGAAGTATGCTCCCATGCGTGCTTTGTTTTCCAGACCTCCCAAGTACGCTTCTAGAACTTCCGGAAAACTTAGTACATACTTGTCTTTTTGCGTTCTTAGGTTTGGATTCGCAATTGAACAAATTACAGTTGACTTCCGGACTCGCTATACGCACTAGATAGAACACAAGTATGAATTTTGGAACACAGGAGGGTGAATTTCTCCTAGATGCTGTTCTTGGGCCAGTTTAGCATTTTCTCCACTAAGGATTGGGGGAGGGGAGGCTGATTGGGGGAGGGGAGGCTGATTGGGGGAGGGGAGGCTGATTGGGGGAGGGGAGGCTGATTGGGGGAGTGGAGGCTGATTGGGGGAGGGGAGGCTGATTGGGGGAGTGGAGGCTGATTGGGGGAGGGGAGGCTGATTGGGGGAGTGGAGGCTGATTGGGGGAGTGGAGGCTGATTGGGGGAGGGGAGGCTGATTGGGGGAGGGGAGGCTGATTGGGGGAGGGGAGGCTGATTGGGGGAGTGGAGGCTGATTGGGGGAGGGGAGGCTGATTGGGGGAGGGGAGGCTGATTGGGGGAGTGGAGGCTGATTGGGGGAGTGGAGGCTGATTGGGGGAGGGGAGGCTGATTGGGGGAGGGGAGGCTGATTGGGGGAGGGGAGGCTGATTGGGGGAGGGGAGGCTGATTGGGGGAGGGGAGGCTGATTGGGGGAGTGGAGGCTGATTGGGGGAGGGGAGGCTGATTGGGGGAGGGGAGGCTGATTGGGGGAGGGGAGGCTGATTGGGGGAGGGGAGGCTGATTGGGGGAGGGGAGGCTGATTGGGGGAGGGGAGGCTGATTGGGGGAGGGGAGGCTGATTGGGGGAGTGGAGGCTGATTGGGGGAGGGGAGGCTGATTGGGGGAGGGGAGGCTGATTGGGGGAGGGGAGGCTGATTGGGGGAGGGGAGGCTGATTGGGGGAGGGGAGGCTGATTGGGGGAGGGGAGGCTGATTGGGGGAGTGGAGGCTGATTGGGGGAGGGGAGGCTGATTGGGGGAGGGGAGGCTGATCCTTGATCTGTACCTAGTGGAAAGTTCACTGCGTAGCAGAAAGACTGAGAGTAGACCTGCCCGTGACAAAGGTCACAAACAAGATGGCGGAAACCTCACCTGACTGGCCTACATTAGATGTCCAGCTGTATCCTCATCATGTCAAATACTTCACCTGGTTTTATGATGTGGTTTTATCATTAAATTTATAGATTTCCTGGCCTCTCCCTGAGACCTAGTTATGATCTCCTCTCTCTGAGACCTAGTTATGACCTCCTCTCCCTGATACCTAGTTATGACCTCCTCTCTCTGAGACCTAGTTATGACCTCCTCTCTCTGAGACCTAGTTATAACCTCCTCTCCCTGAGACCTAGTTATGATCTCTCTCTGAGACCTAGTTATGACCTCCTCTCTCTGAGACCTAGTTATGATCTCTCTCTGAGACCTAGTTATGACCTCCTCGCCCTGAGACCTAGTTATGACCTCTCTCTGAGACCTAGTTATGACCTCCTCTCTCTGAGACCTAGTTATGACCTCTCTTTGAGACCTAGTTATGATCTCTCCCTGAGACCTAGTTATGACCTCCTCTCTCTGAGACCTATTTATGACATCCTCTCTCTGAGACCTAGTTATGACCGCCTCTCCCTGAGACCTAGTTATGACCTCCTCTCTCTGAGACCTATTTATGACATCCTCTCTCTGAGACCTAGTTATGACCGCCTCTCCCTGAGACCTAGTTATGACCTCCTCTCTCTGAGACCTAGTTATAACCTCTCTCTGAGACCTAGTTATAAACTCCTCTCTCTGAGACCTAGTTATGAACTCCTCTCTCTGAGACCTAGTTATGACCTCCTCTCTCTGAGACCTATTTATGACATCCTCTCTCTGAGACCTAGTTATGACCGCCTCTCCCTGAGACCTAGTTATGACATCCTCTCTCTGAGACCTAGTTATGACCTCTCCCTGAGATCTAGTTATGACCTCTCTATGAGACCTAGTTATGACCTCCTCTCTCTGAGACCTAGTTATGACCTCTCTCTGAGACCTAGTTATGACCTCCTCTCTCTGAGACCTAGTTATGACCTCCTCTCTCTGAGACCTAGTTATAACCTCTCTCTGAGACCTAGTTATGACCTCTCCCTGACACCTAGTTATGACCTCTCTATGAGACCTAGTTATGACCTCCTCTCTCTGAGACCTAGTTATGACCTCCTCTCTCTGAGACCTAGTTATGATCTCCTCTCTCTGAGACCTAGTTATGAACTCCTCTCACTGAGACCTAGTTATGACCTCCTCTCTCTGAGACCTAGTTATGACCTCCTCTCTCTGAGACCTAGTTATGACCTCCTCTCTCTGAGACCTAGTTATGACCTCCTCTCTCTGAGAACTAGTTATGACCTCTCTCTGAGACCTAGTTATGACCTCTCCCTGAGACCTAGTTATGACCTCTCTCTGAGACCTAGTTATGACCTCCTCTCACTGAGACCTAGTTATGACCTCCTCTCTCTGAGACGTAGTTATGACCTCCTCTCTCTGAGACATAGTTATGACTTCTCTCTGAGACCTAGTTATGACCTCCTCTCTCTGAGACCTAGTTATGACCTCCTCTCTCTGAGACCTAGTTATGACCTCTCCCTGAGACCTAGTTATGATC
The DNA here is from genome assembly GCF_964263955.1 of Coregonus lavaretus. Classification (NCBI taxonomy): domain Eukaryota; kingdom Metazoa; phylum Chordata; class Actinopteri; order Salmoniformes; family Salmonidae; genus Coregonus; species Coregonus lavaretus. Next base: position 111,025 of record NW_028160720.1, read on the forward strand.
TCTCTCTGAGACCTAGTTATGACCTCCTCTCTCTGAGACCTATTTATGACATCCTCTCTCTGAGACCTAGTTATGAACTCTCCCTGAGACCTAGTTATGACCTCCTCTCACTGAGACCTAGTTATGACCTCCTCTCTCTGAGACCTAGTTATAACCTCCTCTCTCTGAGACCTAGTTATGACCTCCTCTCTCTGAGACCTAGTTATGACCTCACTCTGAGACCTTGTTATGACCTCTCTATGAGACCTAGTTATGACCTCACTCTGAGACCTAGTTATGACCTCCTCTCTGTGAGACCTAGATATGACCTCCTCTCTCTGAGACCTAGTTATGACCTCTCTATGAGACCTAGTTATGACCTCTCTCTGAGACCTAGTTATGACCTCTCTCTGAGACCTAGTTTTGACCTCTCTCTGAGACCTAGTTATGATCTCTCCCTGAGACCTAGTTATGACCTCCTCTCCCTGAGACCTTGTTATGACCTCTCTCTGAGACCTAGTTATGACCTCCTCTTCCTGAGACCTAGTTATGACCTCTCTCTGAGACCTAGTTATGACCTCTCCCTGAGACCTAGTTATGACCTCTCCCTGAGACCTAGTTATGAACTCCTCTCTCTGAGACCTAGTTATGACCTCCTCTCTCTGAGACCTAGTTATGACCTCCTCTCTCTGAGACCTAGTAATGACCTCTCCCTGAGACCTAGTTATGACCTCTCTATGAGACCTAGTTATGACCTCCTCTCTCTGAGACCTAGTTATGACCTCTCTCTGAGACCTAGTTATGACCTCTCCCTGAGACCTAGTTATGAGCTCTCTCTGAGACCTAGTTATGACCTCTCTCTGAGACCTAGTTATGACCTCCTCTCTCTGAGACCTAGTTATGACCTCTCTCTGAGACCTAGTTATGATCTCTCTCTGAGACCTAGTTATGACCTCCTCTCCCTAAGACCTAGTTATGACTTCTCTCTGAGACCTAGTTATGACCTCCTCTCTCTGAGACCTAGTTATGACCTCTCCCTGAGACCTAGTTATGACCTCCTCTCTGAGACCTAGTTATGAACTCCTCTCTTTGAGACCTAGTTATGACCTCCTCTCTCTGAGACCTAGTTATGACCTCTCTCTGAGACCTAGTTATGACCTCTCTCTGAGACCTAGTTATGACCTCTCCCTGAGACCTAGTTATGACCTCCTCTCTGAGACCTAGTTATAACCTCCTCTCTCTGAGACCTAGTTATGACCTCCTCTCTCTGAGACCTAGTTATGACCTCTCCCTGAGACCTAGTTATGACCTCTCCCTGAGACCTAGTTATGACCTCCTCTCCCTGAGACCTAGTTATGACCTCCTCTCACTGAGACCTAGTTATGACCTCCTCTCTCTGAGACCTAGTTATGACCTCCTCTCTCTGAGACCTAGTTATGACCTCACTCTGAGACCTTGTTATGATCTCTCTATGAGACCTAGTTATGACCTCACTCTGAGACCTAGTTATGACCTCCTCTCTGTGAGACCTAGATATGACCTCCTCTCTCTGAGACCTAGTTATGATCTCTCCCTGAGACCTAGTTATGACCTCCTCTCTCTGAGACCTAGTTTTGACCTCTCTCTGAGACCTAGTTATGACCTCCTCTCTCTGAGACCTAGTTATGACATCCTCTCTCTGAGACCTAGTTATGAACTCTCCCTGAGACCTTGTTATGACCTCTCTCTGAGACCTAGTTATGACCTCCTCTTCCTGAGACCTAGTTATGACCTCTCCCTGAGACCTAGTTATGACCTCTCTCTGAGACCTAGTTATGACCTCTCCCTGAGACCTAGTTATGACCTCTCTCTGAGACCTAGTTATGACCTCCTCTCTCTGAGACCTAGTTATGACCTCTCTCTGAGACCTAGTTATGACCTCCTCTCCCTGAGACATATTTATGACCTCTCCCTGAGACATAGTTATGACCTCTCTCTGAGACCTAGTTATGAACTCTCCCTGAGACCTAGTTATGACCTCCTCTCTCTGAGACCTATTTATGACATCCTCTCTCTGAGACCTAGTTATGAACTCTCCCTGAGACCTAGTTATGACCTCTCTCTGAGTCCTAGTTATGACCTCCTCTCTCTGAGACCTAGTTATGACCTCCTCTCTCTGAGACCTAGTTATGACCTCATTCTGAGACCTAGTTATGACCTCTCTATGAGACCTAGTTATGACCTCACTCTGAGACCTAGTTATGACCTCCTCTCTGTGAGACCTAGATATGACCTCCTCTCTCTGAGACCTAGTTATGATCTCTCCCTGAGACCTAGTTATGACCTCCTCTCTCTGAGACCTAGTTTTGACCTCTATCTGAGACCTAGTTATGATCTCTCCCTGAGACCTAGTTATGACCTCCTCTCTCTGAGACCTAGTTATGAACTCTCCCTGAGACCTAGTTATGACCTCTCTCTGAGACCTAGTTATGACCTCTCTCTGAGTCCTAGTTATGACCTCCTCTCTCTGAGACCTAGTTATGACCTCTCTCTGAGACCTAGTTATAACCTCCTCTCTCTGAGACCTAGTTATGACCTCACTCTGAGATCTAGTTATGATCTCTCCCTGAGACCTAGTTATGACCTCCTCTCTCTGAGACCTAGTTATGACATCCTCTCTCTGAGACCTAGTTATGAACTCTCCTTGAGACCTAGTTATGACCTCTCTCTGAGACCTAGTTATTACCTCTCTCTGAGACCTAGTTATGACCTCCTCTCTCTGAGACCTAGTTATGACCTCTCCCTGAGACCTAGTTATAACCTCTCTCTGAGACCTAGTTATAACCTCCTCTCTCTGAGACCTAGTTATGACCTCACTCTGAGACCTAGTTATGACCTCTCTATGAGACCTAGTTATGACCTCACTCTGAGACCTAGTTATGACCTCCTCTCTCTGAGACCTAGTTATGACCTTCTCTCTCTGAGACCTAGTTATGACCGCTCTCTGAGACCTAGTTATGATCTCTCCCTGAGACCTAGTTATGACCTCCTCTCTCTGAGACCTAGTTATGACATCCTCTCTCTGAGACCTAGTTATGAACTCTCTCTGAGACCTAGTTATGACCTCCTCTTCCTGAGACCTAGTTATGACCTCCTCTCTCTGAGACCTAGTTATGACCTCTCTCTGAGACCTAGTTATGATCTCTCCCTGATACCTAGTTATGACCTCCTCTCTCTGAGACCTAGTTATGACCTCCTCTCTCTGAGACCTAGTTATGAACTCTCCCTGAGACCTAGTTATGACCTCTATCTGAGACCTAGTTATGACCTCCTCTCCCTGAGACCTAGTTATGACCTCCTCTCCCTGATACCTAGTTATGAACTCTCCCTGAGACCTAGTTATGACCTCCTCTCTCTGAGACCTATTTATGAACTCTCTCTGAGACCTAGTTATAATCTCTCCCTGAGACCTAGTTATGACCTCCTCTCTCTGAGACCTAGTTATGACATCCTCTCTCTGAGACCTAGTTATGAACTCTCCCTGAGACCTAGTTATGACCTCTCTCTGAGACCTAGTTATGAACTCCTCTCCCTGAGACCTAGTTATGACCTCCTCTCCCTGAGACCTAGTTATGAACTCTCCCTGAGACCTAGTTATGACCTCCTCTCTCTGAGACCTAGTTATGACCTCTCTCTGAGACCTAGTTATGACCTCCTCTCTCTGAGACCTAGTTATGACCTCCTCTCTCTGAGACCTAGTTATGATCTCTCCCTGAGACCTAGTTATGACCTCCTCTCTCTGAGACCTAGTTATGACCTCCTCTCTCTGAGACCTAGTTATGACATCCTCTCTCTGAGACCTAGTTATGAACTCTCCCTGAAACCTAGTTATGACCTCTCTCTGAGACCTAGTTATGACCTCCTCTCCCTGAGACCTAGTTATGACCTCCTCTCTCTGAGACCTAGTTATGATCTCTCCCTGAGACCTAGTTATGACCTCCTCTCTCTGAGACCTAGTTATGACATCCTCTCTCTGAGACCTAGTTATGAACTCTCCCTGAGACCTAGTTATGACCTCTCTCTGAGACCTAGTTATGACCTCCTCTCCCTGAGACCTAGTTATGACCTCCTATCTCTGAGACCTAGTTATGACCTCCTCTCTCTGAGACCTAGTTATGACCGCCTCTCTCTGAGACCTAGTTATGATCTCTCCCTGAGACCTAGTTATGACCTCTCTCTGAGACCTAGTTATGACCTCCTCTCTCTGAGATCTAGTTATGATCTCTCCCTGAGACCTAGTTATGACCTCCTCTCTCTGAGACCTAGTTATGACCTCCTCTCCCTGAGACCTAGTTATGACCTCTCTCTGAGACCTAGTTAGGACCTCCTCTTTCTGAGACCTAGTTATGATCTCTCCCTGAGACCTAGTTATGACCTCCTCTCTCTGAGACCTAGTTATGACATCCTCTCTCTGAGACCTAGTTATGAACTCTCCCTGAGACCTAGTTATGACCTCTCTCTGAGACCTAGTTATGACCTCCTCTCTCCGAGACCTAGTTATGATCTCTCCCTGAGACCTAGAATTTGACCTCCTCTCTCTGAGACCTAGTTATGACATCCTCTCTCTGAGACCTAGTTATGAACTCTCCCTGAGACCTAGTTATGACCTCTCTCTGAGACCTAGTTATGACCTCCTCTCCCTGAGACCTAGTTATGACCTCCTATCTCTGAGACCTAGTTATGACCTCCTCTCTCTGAGACCTAGTTATGACCTCCTCTCTCTGAGACCTAGTTATGACCTCCTCTCTCTGAAACCCAGTTATGATCTCTCCCTGAGACCTAGTTATGACCTCTCTCTGAGACCTAGTTATGACCTCCTCTCTCTGAGATCTAGTTATGATCTCTCCCTGAGACCTAGTTATGACCTCCTCTCTCTGAGACCTAGTTATGACCTCCTCTCTCTGAGACCTAGTTATGAACTCTCCTTGAGACCTAGTTATGACCTCTCTCTGAGACCTAGTTATTACCTCTCTCTGAGACCTAGTTATGACCTCCTCTCTCTGAGACCTAGTTATGACCTCTCCCTGAGACCTAGTTAAAACATCTCTCTGAGACCTAGTTATAACCTCCTCTCTCTGAGACCTAGTTATGACCTCACTCTGAGACCTAGTTATGACCTCTCTATGAGACCTAGTTATGACCTCACTCTGAGACCTAGTTATGACCTCCTCTCTCTGAGACCTAGTTATGACCTTCTCTCTGAGACCTAGTTATGATCTCTCCCTGAGACCTAGTTATGAACTCTCCCTGAGACCTAGTTATGATCTCCTCTCTCTGAGACCTAGTTATGACCTCTCTCTGAGACCTGGTTATGATCTCTCCCTGAGACCTAGTTATGACCTCCTCTCTCTGAGACCTAGCTATGAACTCTCCCTGAGACCTAGTTATGACCTCTCTCTGAGACCTAGTTATGACCTCCTCTTCCTGAGACCTAGTTATGACCTCCTCTCTCTGAGACCTAGTTATGACCTCTCTCTGAGACCTAGTTATGACCTCCTCTCCCTGAGACGTAGTTATGAACTCTCCCTGAGACCTAGTTATGTTCTCCTCTCTCTGAGACCTATTTATGAACTCTCTCTGAGACCTAGTTATAATCTCTCCCTGAGACCTAGTTATGACCTCCTCTCTCTGAGACATAGTTATGACATCCTCTCTCTGAGACCTAGTTATGAACTCTCCCTGAGACCTAGTTATGACCTCTCTCTGAGACCTAGTTATGACCTCCTCTCCCTGAGACCTAGTTATGACCTCCTCTCCCTGAGACCTAGTTATGAACTCTCCCTGAGACCTAGTTATGACCTCCTCTCTCTGAGACCTAGTTATGACCTCTCTCTGAGACCTAGTTATGATCTCTCTCTGAGACCTAGTTATGCTCTCTCCCTGAGACCTAGTTATGACCTCCTCTCTCTGAGACCTAGTTATGACATCCTCTCTCTGAGACCTAGTTATGAACTCTCCCTGAGACCTAGTTATGACCTCTCTCTGAGACCTAGTTATGACCTCCTCTCTCTGAGACCTAGTTATGAACTCTCCCTGAGACCTAGTTATGACCTCTCTCTGAGACCTAGTTATGACCTCCTCTCTCTGAGACCTAGTTATGACCTCCTCTCTCTGAGACCTAGTTATGACCTGTCTCTGAGACCTAGTTATGACCTCCTCTCTCTGAGACCTAGTAATGACCTCTCTCTGAGACCTAGTTATGACCTCCTCTCTCTGAGACCTAGTTATGACCTCCTCTCTCTGAGACCTAGTTATGACCACTCCCTTAGACCTAGTTATGATCTCCTCTCTCTGAGACCTAGTTATGACCTCACTCTGAGACCTAGTTATGACCTCCTCTCCCTGAGACCTAGTTATGACCTCCTCTCTCTGAGACCTAGTTATGACCTCCTCTCTCTGAGACCTTTTTATGACCTCTCCCTGAGACCTAGTTATGACCTCCTCTCTCTGAGACCTAGTTATGACCTCCTCTCCCTGAGACCTAGTTATGACCTCCTCTCTCTGAGACCTAGTTATGACCTCTCTGAGACCTAGTTATGATCTCCTCTCTCTGAGACCTAGTTATGAACTCTCTCTGAGACCTAGTTATGACCTCCTCTCTCTGAGATCTAGTTATGACCTCCTCTCTCTGAGACCTAGTTATGATCTCTCTCTGGGACCTAGTTATGACCTCCTCTCTCTGAGACCTTGTTATGACCTCCTCTCCCTGAGACCTAGTTATGACCTCTCCCTGAGACCTAGTTATGACCTCCTCTCCCTGAGACCTAGTTATGAGCTCCTCTTCCTGAGACCTAGTAATGAACTCCTCTCTCTGAGACCTAGTTATGAACTCCTCTCTCTGAGACCTAGTTATGACCTCCTCTCTCTGAGACCTAGTTATGACCTCCTCTCTCTGAGACCTAGTTATGACCTCCTCTCTCTGAGACCTAGTTATGACCTCCTCTCCCTGAGACCTAGTTATGACCTCCTCTCCCTGAGACCTAGTTATGACCTCCTCTCTCTGAGACCTAGTTATGACCTCCTCTCTCTGAGACCTAGTTATGACCTCTCTCTGAGACCTAATTATGACCTCCTCTCTCTGAGACCTTGTTATGACCTCCTCTCCCTGAGACCTAGTTATGAACTCTCTCTGAGACCTAGTTATGACCTCCTCTCCCTGAGACCTAGTTATGACCTCCTCTCCCTGAGACCTAGTTATGACCTCCTCTCTCTGAGACCTTGTTATGACCTCCTCTCCCTGAGACCTAGTTATGAACTCCTCTCTCTGAGACCTAGTTATGACCTCTCTCTGAGACCTAGTTATGACATCCTCTCTCTGAGACCTAGTTATGATCTCTCTCTGAGACCTAGTTATGATCTCTCTCTGAGACCTAGTTATGACCTCCTCTCTCTGAGACCTAGTTATGATCTCTCTCTGAGACCTAGTTATGACCTCCTCTCTCTGAGACCTAGTTATGACCTCCTCTCTCTGAGACCTAGTTATGACCTCTCTCTGAGACCTAGTTATGACCTCTCTCTGAGACCTAGTTATGACCTCCTCTCTCTGAGACCTTGTTATGACCTCCTCTCCCTGAGACCTAGTTATGAACTCTCTCTGAGACCTAGTTATGACCTCCTCTCCCTGAGACCTAGTTATGACCTCCTCTCCCTGAGACCTAGTTATGACCTCCTCTCTCTGAGACCTTGTTATGACCTCCTCTCCCTGAGACCTAGTTATGAACTCCTCTCTCTGAGACCTAGTTATGACCTCCTCTCTCTGAGACCTAGTTATGACCTCCTCTCCCTGAGACCTTTTTATGACCTCACTCTGAGACCTAGTTATGATCTCTCTCTGAGACCTAGTTATGACCACCTCTCTCTGAGACCTAGTTATGATCTCTCTCTGAGACCTAGTTATGACCTCCTCTCTCTGAGACCTAGTTATGACCTCCTCTCTCTGAGACCTAGTTATGACCTCTCTCTGAGACCTAGTTATGACCTCTCTCTGAGACCTAGTTATGACCTCCTCTCTCTGAGACCTTGTTATGACCTCCTCTCCCTGAGACCTAGTTATGAACTCTCTCTGAGACCTAGTTATGACCTCCTCTCCCTGAGACCTAGTTATGACCTCCTCTCCCTGAGACCTAGTTATGACCTCCTCTCTCTGAGACCTTGTTATGACCTCCTCTCCCTGAGACCTAGTTATGAACTCCTCTCTCTGAGACCTAGTTATGACCTCCTCTCTCTGAGACCTAGTTATGACCTCCTCTCCCTGAGACCTTTTTATGACCTCTCTCTGAGACCTAGTTATGACCTCTCTGAGACCTAGTTATGATCTCCTCTCTCTGAGACCTAGTTATGATCTCTCTCTGAGACCTAGTTATGATCTCTCTCTGAGACCTAGTTATGACCTCCTCTCCCTGAGACCTAGTTATGACCTCTCTCTGAGACCTAGTTATGACCTCTCCCTGAGACCTAGTTATGACCTCTCTCTGAGACCTAGTTATGACCTCCTCTCTCTGAGACCTAGTTATGACCTCCTCTCTCTGAGACCTAGTTATGACCTCTCTCTGAGACCTAGCTATGACCTCCTCTCTCTGAGACCTAGTTATGATCTCCTCTCTCTGAGACCTAGTTATGACCTCCTCTCTCTGAGACCTAGTTATGACCTCCTCTCTCTGAGACCTAGTTATGACCTCTCTCTGAGACCTAGTTATGACCTCTCTTAGACCTAGTTATGACCTCCTCTCTCTGAGACCTAGTTATGACCTCCTCTCTCTGAGACCTAGTTATGACCTCCTCTCTCTGAGACCTAGTTATGACCTCTCTCTGAGACCTAGTTATGACCTCTCTTAGACCTAGTTATGACCTCCTCTCTCTGAGACCTAGTTATGACCTCTCTCTGAGACCTAGTTATGACCTCTCTTAGACCTAGTTATGATCTCCTCTCTCTGAGACCTAGTTATGACCTCCTCTCTCTGAGACCTAGTTATGAACTCCTCTCTCTGAGACCTAGTTATGACCTCCTCTCTCTGAGACCTAGTTATGACCTCTCTCTGAGACCTAGTTATGACCTCTCTCTGAGACCTAGTTATGACCTCTCTATGAGACCTAGTTATGACCTCCTCTCTCTGAGACCTAGTTATGACCTCTCCCTGAGACCTAGTTATGACCTCTCCCTGAGACCTAGTTATGACCTCTCTCTGAGACCTAGTTATGATCTCTCTCTGAGACCTAGCTATGACCTCCTCTCTCTGAGACCTAGTTATGATCTCCTCTCTCTGAGACCTAGTTATGACCTCCTCTCTCTGAGACCTAGTTATGAACTCCTCTCTCTGAGACCTAGTTATGACCTCCTCTCTCTGAGACCTAGTTATGACCTCTCTCTGAGACCTAGTTATGACCTCTCTGAGACCTAGTTATGATCTCCTCTCTCTGAGACCTAGTTATGATCTCTCTCTGAGACCTAGTTATGATCTCTCTCTGAGACCTAGTTATGACCTCCTCTCTCTGAGACCTAGTTATGATCTCTCTCTGAGACCTAGTTATGACCTCCTCTCTCTGAGACCTAGTTATGACCTCTCTCTGAGACCTAGTTATGACCTCTCTGAGACCTAGTTATGATCTCCTCTCTCTGAGACCTAGTTATGATCTCTCTCTGAGACCTAGTTATGATCTCTCTCTGAGACCTAGTTATGACCTCCTCTCTCTGAGACCTAGTTATGATCTCTCTCTGAGACCTAGTTATGACCTCCTCTCTCTGAGACCTAGTTATGACCTCTCTCTGAGACCTAGCTATGACCTCTCTCTGAGACCTAGTTATGACCTCCTCTCTCTGAGACCTAGTTATGATCTCCTCTCTCTGAGACCTAGTTATGACCTCCTCTCTCTGAGACCTAGTTATGATCTCCTCTCTCTGAGACCTAGTTATGACCTCCTCTCTCTGAGACCTAGTTATGACCTCCTCTCTCTGAGACCTAGTTATAACCTCCTCTCTCTGAGACCTAGTTATGAACTCCTCTCTCTGAGACCTAGTTATGACCTCCTCTCTCTGAGACCTAGTTATGACCTCTCCCTGAGACCTAGTTATGACCTCCTCTCTCTGAGACCTAGTTATGACCTCCTCTCCCTGAGACCTAGTTATGACCTCTCCCTGAGACCTAGTTATGACCTCTCCCTGAGACCTAGTTATGACCTCTCTCTGAGACCTAGTTATGATCTCTCTCTGAGACCTAGCTATGACCTCCTCTCTCTGAGACCTAGTTATGATCTCCTCTCTCTGAGACCTAGTTATGACCTCCTCTCTCTGAGACCTAGTTATGAACTCCTCTCTCTGAGACCTAGTTATGACCTCCTCTCTCTGAGACCTAGTTATGACCTCTCTCTGAGACCTAGTTATGACCTCTCTGAGACCTAGTTATGATCTCCTCTCTCTGAGACCTAGTTATGATCTCTCTCTGAGACCTAGTTATGATCTCTCTCTGAGACCTAGTTATGACCTCCTCTCTCTGAGACCTAGTTATGATCTCTCTCTGAGACCTAGTTATGACCTCCTCTCTCTGAGACCTAGTTATGACCTCTCTCTGAGACCTAGTTATGACCTCTCTGAGACCTAGTTATGATCTCCTCTCTCTGAGACCTAGTTATGATCTCTCTCTGAGACCTAGTTATGATCTCTCTCTGAGACCTAGTTATGACCTCCTCTCTCTGAGACCTAGTTATGATCTCTCTCTGAGACCTAGTTATGACCTCCTCTCTCTGAGACCTAGTTATGACCTCTCTCTGAGACCTAGCTATAACCTCCTCTCTCTGAGACCTAGTTATGACCTCCTCTCTCTGAGACCTAGTTATGATCTCCTCTCTCTGAGACCTAGTTATGACCTCCTCTCTCTGAGACCTAGTTATGATCTCCTCTCTCTGAGACCTAGTTATGACCTCCTCTCTCTGAGACCTAGTTATGACCTCCTCTCTCTGAGACCTAGTTATAACCTCCTCTCTCTGAGACCTAGTTATGAACTCCTCTCTCTGAGACCTAGTTATGACCTCCTCTCTCTGAGACCTAGTTATGACCTCCTCTCTCTGAGACCTAGTTATGATCTCCTCTCTCTGAGACCTAGTTATGACCTCCTCTCTCTGAGACCTAGTTATGACCTCCTCTCTCTGAGACCTAGTTATAACCTCCTCTCTCTGAGACCTAGTTATGAACTCCTCTCTCTGAGACCTAGTTATGAACTCCTCTCTCTGAGACCTAGTTATGACCTCCTTTCCCTGAGACCTAGTTATGACCTCCTCTCTCTGAGACCTAGTTATAACCTCCTCTCTCTGAGACCTAGTTATGACCTCCTCTCCCTGAGACCTAGTTATGACCTCTCCCTGAGACCTAGTTATGACCTCTCCCTGAGACCTAGTTATGACCTCCTCTCTCTGAGACCTAGTTATGACCTCCTCTCTCTGAGACCTAGTTATGACCTCCTCTCTCTGAGACCTAGTTATGACCTCCTCTCCCTGAGACCTAGTTATGACCTCCTCTCCCTGAGACCTAGTTATGACCTCCTCTCTCTGAGACCTAGTTATGACCTCTCTCTGAGACCTAGTTATGACCTCCTCTCTCTGAGACCTAGTTATGACCTCCTCTCTCTGAGACCTAGTTATGACCTCCTCTCCCTGAGACCTAGTTATGACCTCCTCTCCCTGAGACCTAGTTATGACCTCCTCTCCCTGAGACCTAGTTATGACCTCCTCTCCCTGAGACCTAGTTATGAACTCTCTCTGAGACCTAGTTATAACCTCCTCTCCCTGAGACCTAGTTATGACCTCCTCTCCCTGAGACCTAGTTATGAACTCTCTCTGAGACCTAGTTATAACCTCCTCTCCCTGAGACCTAGTTATGACCTCTCCCTGACACCTGCTGTACTGTATGTTGACCCATATATTTCACATTGATTGCATCCCAAATGGCACCCTAACCCTACATAGTACACTACTTTTGAACAGATAAAACAGAAAGAGGAACTACATGTTAATTTGTCCTATTTTCCCATTAACTGTTGAAGAGCGTTTTCAAGTGTTGTTACTGACAGTGTTACTGTGTCCACATTGCATGCTTTTCTTCAGAAACCAAGTATTTTAATGTTTTTTGGAAGTATGTGATACATTAAAACCTGCCATCTTTTTTATAATGAAACATTTGAACGGATCTTATTACTTTTACAGCCTTGGTTGGGTTGGGGGCGGCAGGTAGCTTAGTGGTTAAGAGCGTTGTGCCAGTAACCGAAAGGTCGCTGCTTCTAATTCCCGAGCCGACTAGGTGAAAAATCTGTCGATGTGCCCTTGAGCAAGGCACTTAACCCTAATTGCTCCTGTAAGTCGCTCTGGATAATGAGCGTCTGCTAAATGACTAAAATGTAAATGTATTGAAAACTAAAATGGAGAAAGCTGCGTATAGCTCCCAGAGGCATATTGGTCCATTTCCTTTTAGGCCGAGGCTGCGGATCTATAGCTCCGCCCCAGCCCCGCCCCAGCCCCGCCCCCCTGTATCATGTTCTGCATGTGTTTCTTTACCTCTACTTTACACACATTGTAACGGTCACCCTCTCTTCACATTTCTGACTATCAATTGTGAATCATCAAGGCTAATTCTTCAAGTTTTACCGGTGAAACATCCATGCAGCATCTGCATACCATTTGATCTCAATCAGTTCCATTTAGATGTTCTTAGCAGGAATGGAACTGAAGTGTTTTGGGCACTGGCCAGCCAGGCTAGTAGATTGCAATTTTAAATCTGTGCCCAATGCGATATTTGAAAATACATTATTTCACTAGCCGGCGGGCTAATTGGACACATTTTTCTATTACTAGCTCGGGTCCAAAAATCTGTGCCCATGCAATATTTGAAAAGACAAAATGTCACTAGCCCGGTCTGAAAAGTACTAGCCATAGGCTAGCTTAATTTTCCATCGCTGCTTCTTAGTTATGTACAGTGTTGTTTCGTATTACGTACAGCTAGCGAATTTTAGAGTAGATGGTGTTAATAAACTGTAGCATACCTGTGTGTTGTTTTCAATCAAAGCACATATTTTGCCTAGTGGCTGTTGACTTGTGTCCACATGAAAGAAAAACGCACCATCATCCTAAAATCTCATAAGAAATTAGGAGGTGTATTTTGTCTTACAGTAACATTATACTATATTAACATTATACTATGCTATTATACTTGGTTCTGTTAGGTACAATACTATCATAATGTGACCTTGCAGACACTGTTTCAGATTTAACTCTCTTTTAAAGCCCCATGCCGTCTTTTTAAATTGTATTTTTAAATCATCACTGTATGTCTAATAAATAACTGTGTGTGTTTATTTCATGAAAATAACGGCAAATATATATTTTTATCATTTATTTCCCTGAGCTTCCTTTTGCCATTGAAATGTTCAATCTAAACGAAGGAGCTGCTTCCTGTGCTTGGCCCTCCTATGTTGAACATAATAAACAGCTCTCTATCCACCGGATGTGTACCAAACTCACTAAAAGTGGCAGTGATAAAGCCTCTCTTGAAAAAGCCAAACCTTGACCCGGAAAATATAAAAAACTATCGGCCTATATCGAATCTTCCATTCCTCTCAAAATTTTTTGAAAAAGCTGTTGCGCAGCAACTCACTGCCTTTCTGAAGACAAACAATGTATACGAAATGCTTCAGTCTGGTTTTAGACCCCATCATAGCACTGAGACTGCACTTGTGAAGGTGGTAAATGACCTTTTAATGGCGTCAGACCGAGGCTCTGCATCTGTCCTCGTGCTACTAGACCTTAGTGCTGCCTTTGACACCATCGATCACCACATTCTTTTGGAGAGACTGGAAACCCAAATTGGTCTACACGGACAAGTTCTGGCCTGGTTTAGATCTTACCTGTCGGAAAGATATCAGTTTGTCTCTGTGAATGGTCTGTCCTCCGACAAATCAACTGTACATTTCGGTGTTCCTCAAGGTTCCGTTTTAGGACCACTATTGTTTTCACTATATATTTTACCTCTTGGGGATGTTATTCGAAAACATAATGTTAACTTTCACTGCTATGCGGATGACACACAGCTGTACATTTCAATGAAACATGGTGAAGCCCCAAAATTGCCCTCGCTAGAAGCCTGTGTTTCAGACATAAGGAAGTGGATGGCTGAAAACTTTCTACTTTTAAACTCGGACAAAACAGAGATGCTTGTTCTAGGTCCCAAGAAACAAAGAGATCTTCTGTTAAATCTGACAATTCATCTTGATGGTTGTAAAGTCGTCTCAAATAAAACTGTGAAGGACCTCTGCGTTACTCTTGACCCTGATCTCTCTTTTGACGAACATATCAAGACTGTTTCAAGGACAGCTTTTTTCCATCTACGTAACATTGCAAAAATCAGAAATTTTCTGTCCAAAAATGATGCAGAAAAATTAATCCATGCATTTGTTACTTCTAGGTTAGACTACTGCAATGCTCTACTTTCCGGCTACCCGGATAAAGCACTAAATAAACTTCAGTTAGTGCTAAATACGGCTGCTAGAATCCTGACTAGAACCAAGAAATTTGATCATATTACTCCAGTGCTAGCTTCCCTACACTGGCTTCCTGTTAAGGCAAGGGCTGATTTCAAGGTTTTACTGTTAACCTATAAAGCGTTACATGGGCTTGCTCCTACCTATCTTTCCGAGTTGGTCCTGCCGTACATACCAATACGTACGCTACGGTCACAAGACGCAGGCCTCCTAATTGTCCCTAGAATTTCTAAGCAAACAGCGGGAGGCAGGGCTTTCTCCTATAGATCTCCATTTTTATGGAACAGTCTGCCTACCCATGTGAGAGACGCAGACTCGGTCTCAACCTTTAAGTCTTTACTGAAGACTTATCTCTTCAGTAGGTCATATGATTGAGTGTAGTCTGGCCCAGGAGTGTGAAGGTGAACGGAAAGGCTCTGGAGCAACGAACAGCCCTTGCTGTCTCTGCCAGGCCGGTTCCCCTCTCTCCACTGGGGTTCTCTGCCTCTAACCCTGTTACAGGGGCTGAGTCACTGGCTTGCTGGTGCTCTTTCATGCCGTCCCTAGGAGGGGTGCGTCACTTGAGTGGGTTGAGTTACTGACGTGATCTTCCTGTCTGGGTTGGCGCCCCCCCTTGGTTTGTGCTGTGGTGGAGACCTCTGTGGGCTATACTCGGCCTTGTCTCAGGATTGTAAGTTGGTGGTTGAGGATATCCCTCTAGTGGTGCGGGGGCTGTGCTTTGGCAGAGTGGGTGGGGTTATATCCTTCCTGTTTGGCCCTGTCCGGGGGTTTCTTCGGATGGGGCCACAGTGTCTCCGGACCGCTCCTGTCTCAGCCTCCAGTATTTATGCTGCAGTAGTTTATGTGTCGGGGGGCTGGGGTTAGTTGGTTATACCTGGAGTACTTCTCCTGTCTTATCCAGTGTCCTGTGTGAATTTAAGTATGCTCTCTCTAATTCTCTCGTTCTCTCTTTCTCTCTGAGAACCTGAGCCCTAGGACCATACGTCAGGACTACCGGGCATGCTGACACCTTGCTGTCCCCAGTCCGCCTGGCCTTGCTGCTATTCCAGTTTCAACTGTTCTGCCTGCGGTTACGAAACCCCTACCTGTCCCAGACCTGCTGTTTTCAACTCTTAATGATCGGCTATGAAAAGCCAACTGAGAGACCTGAGCCCTAGGACCATACGTCGGAACTACCGGCCGTGGTGACTCCTTGCTGTCCCCAGTCCGCCTGGCCTTGCTGCTATTCCAGTTTCAACTGTTCTGCCTGCGGTTATGGAACCCCTACCTGTCCCAGACCTGCTGTTTTCAACTCTTAATGATCGGCTATGAAAAGCCAACTGAGATTTATTCCTGATTATTATTTGACCATGCTTGTCACTTATGAACATTTTTGAACATCTTGGCATGGTTCTGTTATAACCTCCACCCGGCACAGCCAGAAGAGGACTGGCCACCCCTCATAGCCTGGTTCCTCTCTAGGTTTCTTCCTAGGTTTTGGCCTTTCTAGGGAGTTTTTCCTAGCCACCGTGCTTCTACACCTGCATTACTAGCTGTTTGGGGTTTTAGGCTGGGTTTCTGTACAGCACTTCGAGATATTAGCTGATGTACGAAGGGCTATATAAAATAAAATTGATTGAAAATTGATTGATAAACGTGTGGGCGTGTCGATACAAATGTAAATACATTTACATACACAGCCCCGTCTAGAAGTAGGCTCTAGTTTCCCTCCAACCCTGTTCCTGGAGAGCTACCTTCCTGTATGTTTTCGCTCCAACCCTAATCTAGCACACCTGATTCTTATAAATTAGCAGGTTGATAAGATTAATCAGGTTAGTTACAACTGGGTTTGGAGCGAAAACCTACAGGACGGTAGCTCTCCAGGAACAGGGTTGGAGAACCCACAGGAGGGTAGCTCTCCAGGAACAGGGTTGCAGGGAACCCACAGGAGGGTAGCTCTCCAGGAACAGGGTTGGAGAACCCACAGGAGGGTAGCTCTCCAGGAACAGGGTTGGAGGGAACCCACAGGAGGGTAGCTCTCCAGGAACAGGGTTGGAGGGGAACCTACAGGAGGGTAGCTCTCCAGGAACAGGGTTGCAGGGAACCCACAGGAGGGTAGCTCTCCAGGAACAGGGTTGCAGGGAACCTACAGGAGGGTAGCTCTCCAGGAACAGGGTTGGAGGGAACCCACAGGAGGGTAGCTCTCCAGGAACAGGGTTGGAGAACCCACAGGAGGGTAGCTCTCCAGGAACAGGGTTGCAGGGAACCTACAGGACGGTAGCTCTCCAGGAACAGGGTTGGATAACCCTGCTCTAGAGCCTACCTCGCTTACCCCTTCAAAGTAGTAGGACACATATGCAAATAAAAGATGACTGGTCATTGGTCAGAATAATCAGATCAGATTGTGATGTCATGAGCTGGTCCAAAAAACTCCATCCCACCTGAACAGTCAGAAATTCCAGGCATTTTTTTTCTCCAAACAGCTCTTATTCAAAAAGGGCATTATCATTAATTTCAGAGTGTTATTTCAAACTCATAATGTGGAAATATCAACCAAAAAACATGAAATGACATTTTTAACCGCACTTCCCCTTTAAGCAAGTGGCCTTTTCTCTACAAGTAGAGACTGTATGAATCCCGCACATGTGCAGAAGCTTCGGGACCTTTAGCCCCTAGGTGGAAAGGTCCAGTAAAAGTCGGATCCGCAGCAACTCCATTGCTTAAAAAATGTGCTTATTTTTCAAGTCCTGAAACTAATCTGTTCCTTGTCTACTTCTCTGGGATCATTGTAGTTTTCGTCTTTCAGTCTAAATCAGTCATTCTCGAACTGTCGGTCGATGTTGATCATTTGGAAAGGGAAATAGAGTAGGCTATCAATGTTCGATCAGGGGATAATTAATCATGGCACAATATAAAATGTTTGCAATCCTGTCTGCCATCTTCATTGATTGGGTGACATTAGTAAACACGTTTGCTCTCACGTTCAGAGAAAGGTCCCGTGATATCTTACACTTTGGGCACGTTTGAGTGGTAAGGCGAAAGCAACCAACTGTAGACTAAAGTCGAGGAGTGAAATCGGGAGAGGTGCATCTGCGACAGCCGAAAGTCAGACACCGATGTGGTTTTCCAACAGCAAGGCTCTGATTTGTTTCTTGTGCAGGCTGCACACACTTCATCAGTCTCTCATTCACAATTTGACAAGCATTTGATAATATTCTCACCAGGCCTCTAATTTCCCGACGGCATCCACCTTGTGTGGCCGTAATGCCCCCTAAAAAGTCCATGCCTTTTTGCGGCCAAAGTGGCCGTTGTGCCCCTTGGGCTGAATATAATAATTATAATTCCCTTCTCCCTGCTGCAATGCATTCCAAAGCACCTCTCACTCACGTGGCTCTCTCAGATATCTCAATTCGTATTAGCCAATTTCCCGTCATGTGATCGGGTCCTTCTCACAGCTAAGGAGTAGGCTACAAGCGAAGACTGACCCATCAACTGCGCCCGTCTTCTTCTTCCTCTTATTGAATTCAGACGTTAGAACTGTCCACGCCTACTTTTCGTCAGCCAACCAGAAGAGTCGGCCTAACGAACAGCAAAAGCACTAGCCAATCTACTGTCCCCCATAGTACAATAAATAAATATTCCAAACATGCGCTGGGACAGTTGTGGGATGACAGCAGAGGGAGAACGCCCCCTATCCTCATCGACGGGACCGCAGTAGAGAAGGTGAAAAAGCTTCAAGTACCTCGGCGTACACATCACTGACAATCTGAAATGGTCCACCCGCGCAGACAGTGTGGTGAAGAAGGCGCAACAGAGCCTCTTCAACCTCAGAAGGCTGAAGACATTTGGCTTTGCCCCCAAGACCCTCACAAACCTTTACAGATGCACCATTGAGAGCATCCTGTCGGGCTGTATCACCGCCTGGTACGGCAACTGCACCGTCCACAACCGCAAGGCTCTCCAGAGGGTGGTGCGGTCTGCCCAACTCATCACCGGGGGCACACTGCCTGCCCTCCAGGACATCTACAGCACCCGGTGTCACAGGAAGGCCAAGAAGATAATCAAGGACCTCAGCCACCCGAGCCACGGCCTGTTCACCCCGCTATCATCCAGAAGGCGAGGTCAGTACAGGTGCATCAAAGCTGGGACCGAGATAATTAAAAACAGCTTCTATCTCAAGGCCATCAGACTGATAAATAGCCATCACTAGCCATTACTCAACCCTGCACCTTAGAGGATGCTTCCCTATGGACAGTACATACAGTGCATTCGGAAGGTATTCAGACCCCTTGACTTTTTCCACATTTTGTTAAGTTACAGCCTTATTCTAAAATGGATTAAATTGTTTTTTTCCCCCCTTATCAATCTACACACAATACCCCATAATGACAAAACAAAAACAGGTTTTTAGAAATTTTAGCAAATTTATAAAAAGAAAAAAAACGGAAATATCACATTTCCATAAGTATTCAGACACTTTACTCAGTACTTTGTTGAAGCACCTTTGGCAGCGATTACAGCCTCGAGTCTTCTTGGGTATGATGCTACAAGCTTGGCACACCTGTAGTTGGGAGCAGGTTTTCATCAAGGGTCTCTCTGTACTTTGCTCCGTTCACCTTTCCCTCGATCCTGACTAGTCTCCCAGTCCCTTCTGCTAAAAAACATCCACACACCATGATGCTGCCACCACCATGCTTCACCATAGGGATGGTTTCCTCCATATGTGACGCTTGGCATTCAGGCCAAAGAGTTCAATCTTGGTTTCATCAGACCAGAGAATCTTGTTTCTCATGGTCTGAGAGTCTTCAGGTGCCTTTTGGCAAACTCCAAGCGGGCTGTCATGTGCCTTTTACTGAGGAGTGGCTTCCGTCTGGCCACTCTACCATAAAGGCCTGATTGGTGGAGTACTGCATAGATGGTTGTCCTTCTGGAAGGTTCTCCCATCTCCACAGAGGAACTCTGGAGCTCTGTCAAGAATGACCATCGGGTTCTTGGTCACCTCCCAGACCAAGGCCCTTCTCCCCCGATTGCTCAGTTTGGCCGGGCGGCCAGCTCTAGGAAGAATCTTGGTGGTTCCAAACTTCTTTCATTTAAGAATGATGGAGGCCACTGTGTTCATGGGGACCTTCAATCAATTGAATTTACCACAGGTGGACTCCAATCAAGGTTGAATGTATTCAGTTGTGCAACTGATTAGGTACCTCCTTTCCCTTTTACCATCTCTTTTGCAGCGGAAGCGATGGACCAGGAAACGCTAGTGCTTTTGGACGACTCGACTATAGCCTGAAGTTAAAGAAGAACATAAAAGCAGTGAGTATTCTGTAAACGCCACCTTCTTTATACACAAGGGGAGGTCCTCGGGACACACACATGAATACACAGGACTGTGGACACACCAAGCTTGAGCAGTAGCCGTGTCTTGCCAGGTACATGTTGAAAGATTTGTTGTGTATTTTGAAAACTGATTGTTGAAAGATATTTATAATTAATTGAAGACTTTGTGCTCACAACAGAGTCAAATGTGAGAGGGCAGCCCAGATGACCAAGTGGCTGAACAACATCTGACCGGAAAACCAGGTTGAGGAGTACATGAAGAAGACCTCGATCCAGAGGGCTCAGTGGACCAGACAGAATGGGACCAGGTTGAGGAGTACATGAAGGAGACCTCGATCCAGAGGGCTCAGAGGACCAGACAGAATGGGACCAGGTTGAGGAGTACATGAAGGAGACCTCGATCCAGAGGGCTCAGTGGACCAGACAGAATGGGACCAGGTTGAGGAGTACATGAAGGAGACCTCGATCCAGAGGGCTCAGAGGACCAGACAGAATGGGACCAGGTTGAGGAGTACATGAAGGAGACCTCGATCCAGAGGGCTCAGAGGACCAGACAGAATGGGACCAAGACAGTAGAGATAGAGAGTATCCAGGCATGGTTTTATAAAAACATTAGACCTGAATTTGATTCTGTTTACTGTGATTAACTAGCCTGGCTAAATGACCCACGTGACTCAAAGCGCAGGGAGAACATTGACCATACTGGTCCGGAAAGGAGGCTGTTTGTTAATGCAACATTCACTAATAAATTGTGCGACGGGGTTTGATTTGTTCTCTCAAAATGTTATTTTTTTTCTCAAGGTTGAAACCTCTAATTGTTTGGATTTGAAAATCCAACCATTGTAGGAGAAGGGTGGGGCTGTGTGTGGCTGTTGGTGGCTGTGGGTGGCACTGTGTGGCTGTGGGTGGCTGTGGGTGGTTAAGTGAGAAAGTAAAAGCGCAGCCCTCTTCATTACCGATGCGTTGAGCCGACAACATCAAAGAGCCATTCCAGACTCAGAAATGTACATTTAACATTTAAGTCATTTAGCAGACACTCTTATCCAGAGCAACTTACAAATTTGGTGCATTCAACTTAGGATAGCCAGTGGGACAACCACATTTTTTTATGGTGGGGGAGGGGGGGTAGAAGGATTACTGTTAGACTATTCCAGGTATTCCTTAAAGAGGTAGGGTTTCAAGTGTCTCCGGAAGGTGGTCAGTGACTCCGCTGTCCTGGCGTCGTGAGGGAGCTTGTTCCACCATTGGGGTGCCAGAGCAGCGAATAGCTTTGACTGGGCTGAGCGGGAACTGTGCTTCCGTAGAGGTAGGGGGGCTAGCAGGCCAGAGGTGGATGAACGTAGTGCCCTCGTTTGGGTGTAGGATCAGAGCCTGAAGGTAAGGAGGTGCCGTTCCCCTCACAGCTCCGTAGGCAAGCACCATGGTCTTGTAGTAGATGCGAGCCTCAACTGGAAGCCAGTGGAGTGTGCGGAGGAGCGGGGTGACGTGAGAGAACTTGGGAAGGTTGAACACCAAACCGGTGTAACGTGTGCTCTCCGTCTGGTCTTGGTCAGTACCCATCCTGCAGCATTCTGTATGTTTTGCAGTTGACCAATGGCTTTCTTGTGTAGACCAGACAGGAGAGCATTACAGTAGTCAAGCCTGCTTGTAATAAAAGCATGGATGAGTCTCTCTGTATCAGCCTGAGAGAGAAACGGCCGCACCTTGGCAATGTTCCTCAGGTGGTAAAAAGCTGTTTTGGTCACATTCCTAATGTGTGATTCGAAATTGAGTTCTGAATCTAAAATAACACCTGGGTTTTTACCTGCTGTTTTATCTTTATTGCCTGTGAATTAAAATGTGCGGCCAGATTCTCTCTCTGTGCTTTGGCTCCAACAGTAAGTACAGTGGCTTGCGAAAGTATTCACCCCCCTTGGCATTTTTCCTATTTTGTTGCCTTACAACCTGGAATTAAAATGGATTTTTTGGGGAGGTTGTATCATTTGATTTACACAACATGCCTACCACTTTTTATTGTGAAACAAACAAGAAATAAGACAAGAAAACAGAAAACTTGAGCGTGCTGTGGCAGATCAGGGGGTTGGGTCAAGACGTTTACACAGATCAGACACGGACAGAGTGTGATTAGCTCAGTTTCAAGGGTGTTTATTAATAAAATTATCAAAAGAAAAGGTTAGGTCTCCCCCATGGGACCCTCTCCAGGATACCATCTCCAACTACACGGAAGTTACCTACCTTCCCCCAGTCCTCCCTCATGTGCTGCCCTTCTGGCAGCTTGTTACCTTACTTCCCCCAGTCCTCCCCCATGTGCTGCCCTTCTGGTAGCTTGTTACCTTACTTCCCCCATCTGCTGCCCTTCTGGCCGCTTTATGGGCCTTGCACAGCTGGTGAGCAATCCACCCTTAATTACTCCCCAGCTCCCAATCAGCCCCAGTTAGTCCTGTCCGGGGAGCCCGGCGAGACCTGGCACGTCCAGCAGATGGAGCCACCACCTCGTGATGTATCCTCCCATCTGTTACCAGGCCTCGACGAGTCTCCCCCTGGTGGCTGACCTACTGTACGCCACAGTGCATAACTATTCACCCCCCCCCCCAAAGTCAATACTTTGTAGAGCCACCTTTTGCAGCAATTACATCTGCAAGTCTCTTCAGGTATGTCTCTATAAGCTTGGCACATGTAGCCACTGGGATTTTTGCCCATTCTTCAAGGCAAAACTGCTCCAGCTCCTTCATGTTGGATGGGTTCCGCTGGTGTACAGCAATCTTTAAGTCATACCACAGATTCTCAATTGGATTGAGGTCGTGGCCATTCCAAGACATTTAAATGTTTCCCTTTAAACCACTCAAGTGTTGCTTTAGCAGTTTGCTTAGGGTCATTGTCCTGCTAGAAGGTGAACCTCTGTTCCAGTCACAAATCTCTGGAAGACTGAAACAGGTTTCCCTCAAGAATTTCCTTGTATTTAGCGCCATCCATCATTCCTTCAATTCTGACCAGTTTCCCAGTCCCTGCCGATGAAAAACATCCCCACAGCATGATGCTGCCACCACCATGCTTCACTGTGGGGATTGTGTTCTCGGGGTGATGAGAGGTGTTGGGTTTGGGCCAGACATAGCACTTTCCTTGATGGCCAAAAAGCTCAATTTTAGTCTCATCTGACCAGAGTGCCTTCTTCCATATGTTTGGGGAGTCTCCCACATGGCTTTTGATGAACACCAAACGTGTTTGCTTATTTTTTTCTTCAAGCAATGGCTTTTTTCTGGCCACTCTTCCGTAAAGCCCAGCTCTGTGGAGTGTACGGCTTAAAGTGGTCCTATGGACAGATACTCCAATCTCTGCTGTGGAGCATTGCAGCTCCTTCAGGATTATCTTTGGTCTCTTTGTTGCCTCTCTGATTAATGCCCTATTAATGGGGTGCCATATTCTTTCCATTTTTTAATAATGGATTTAATGGTGCTCCGTGGGATGCTCAAAGTTTCAGATATTTTTTTATAACCCAACCCTGATCTGTACTTCTCCACAACTTTGTCCCTGACCTGTTTGGAGAGCTCCTTGGTCTTCATGGTGCCACTTGCTTGGTGGTGCCCCTTGCTTAGTGGTGTTGCAGACTCTGGGGCCTTTCAGAACAGGTGTATATATACTGAGATCATGTGACAGATCATTTGACACTTAGATTGCACACAGGTGGACTTTATTTAACTAATTATGTGACTTCTGAAGATAATTGGTTGCACCAGATCTTATTTAGGGTCTTCATAGCATAGGGGGTGAATACAGTTGAAGTCGGAAGTTTACATACACCTTAGCCAAAAACATTTAAACTCAGTTTTTCACAATTCCTGACATTTAATCCTAGTAAAAATTCCCTGTCTTAGGTCAGTTAGGATCACCATATATTTTAAGAATGTGAAATGTCAGAATAATAGTAGAGAGAATTATTTATTTTAGCTTTTATTTCTTTCTCCCACAATAAGTTGGGTAAATTTTGGCCCATTCCTTCTGACAGAGCTGGTGTAATTGAGTCAGGTTTGTAGGCCTCCTTGCTCGCACACGCTTTTTCAGTTCTGCCCACACATTTTCTATAGGATTGAGGTCAGGGCTTTGTGATGGCCACTCCAATATATTGACTTTGTTGCCCTTAAGCCATTTTGCCACAACTTTGGAAGTATGCTTGGGGTCATTGTCCATTTGGAAGACCCATTTGCGACCAAGCTTTAACTTTCTGACTGATGTCTTGAGATGTTGCTTCAATATATCCACATAATTTTCCTTCCTCATGATGCCATCCATTTTGTGAAGTGCACCAGTCCCTCATGCAGCAAAGCACCCCCACAGCATGATGCTGCCACCCCCGTGCTTCACGGTTGGGATGGTGTTCTTCGGCTTGCAAGTACCCCCTTTTTCCTCCAAACATAACGATGGTCATTATGGCCAAACAGTTCTATTTTTGTTTCATCAGACCAGAGGACATTTCTCCAAAAAGTACAATCTTTGTCCCCATGTGCACTTGCAAACCGTAGTCTGGCTTTTTTATGGCGGTTTTGGAGCAGTGTCTTCTTCCTTGCTGAGCGGCCTTTCAGGTTAAACGATATTGGACTCGTTTTACTGTGGATATAGATACTTTTGTACCTGTTTCACCCAGCATTTTCACAAGGTCCTTTGCTGTTGTTCTGGGATTTATTTGCACTTTTTGCACCAAAGTACGTTCATCTCTAGGAGACAGAACGCGTCTCCTTCCTGAGCGGTATGACAGCTGCGTGGTCTCATGGTGTTTATACTTGCGTACTATTGTTTGTACAGATGAACGTGGTACCTTCAGGCGTTTGGAAATTGCTCCCAAGGATGAAACAGACTTTTTTATTTATTTCACCTTCATTTAACCAGGTAAGCCATATGTACAACTGCGACCTGGCCAAGATAAAGCAAAGCAGTGCAATAAAAACAACAGCAACACAGAGTTACATATGGGGTAAAACAAAACATAAAGTCAATAACACAATAGAAAATCTATATACAGTGTGTGCAAATGTAGTAAATTATGGAGGTAAGGCAATAAATAGGACATAGTGCAAAATAATTACAATTTAGTATTAACACTGGAGTGATAGATGTGCAGAAGATGATGTGCAAATAGAGATACTGGGGTGCAAATGAGCAAAAATAAATAACAATTTAAATAATAATATGGGGATGAGGTAGTTGGGTTGGCTAATTACAGATGGGCTGTGTACAGGTGCAGTAATCGGTAAAGTGCTCTGACAACTGATGCTTAAAGTTAGTGAGGGAGATAAGTGTCACCAGCTTCAGAGATTTTTGCAGTTCGTTCCAGTCATTTGCAGCAGAGAACTGGAAGGAATGGCGGCCAAAGGAGGTGTTAAAGATTTAAAAAATACAGATCCAAGAACAGATATAGCCCCTGGTTCTCCTCAGACTTGACTGCCCTTGACCAGCACAAAAACATCCTGTGGCGTACTGCATTAGCATCAAATAGCCCCCGCGATATGCAACTTTTCAGGGAAGTTAGGAACCAATATACACAAGCAGTCAGGAAAGCAAAGGCTAACTTTTTCAAACAGAAATTTGCATCCTGTAGCACTAACTCCAAAAAGTTTTGGGACACTGTAAAGTCCATGGAGAATAAGAGCACTTCCTCCCAGCTCCCCACTGCACTGAGGATAGGAAACACTATCACCACCGATAAATCTACAATAATCGAGAATTTCAACAAGCATTTTGCTACGGCTGGCCATGCTTTCCACCTGGCTACCACTACCCCGGCCACCAACTCTGCACCCTCCGCTGCAACTTGCCCATGCCCCCCCCCCGCTTCTCCTTCACACAAATTCAGACAGCTGATGTTCTGAAAGAGCTGCAAAATCTGGACCCCTACAAATCAGCTGGGCTAGACAATCTGGACCCTTTCTTTCTAAAACTAGCCGCCAAAATTGTCGCAACCCCTATTACTAGCCTGTTCAACCTCTCTTTCGTAACGTCTGAGATCCCCAGAGATTGGAAAGCTGCCGCGGTCATCCCCCTCTTCAAAGGGGGTGACACTCTAGATCCAAACTGTTACAGACCTATATCCATCCTGCCCTGCCTTTCGAAAGTATTTGAAAGCCAAGTTAACAAACAGATCACCGACCATTTCGAATCCCACCGTACCTTCTCCGCTATGCAATCCGGTTTCTGAGCTGGTCATGGGTGCACTTCAGCCACGCTCAAGGTCCTAAACGATATTATAACCGCGATCGATAATAGACAGTACTGTGCAGCCGTCTTCATCGACCTGGCCAAGGCTTTCGACTCTGTCAACCACCGCATTCTTATTGGCAGACTAAATAGCCTTGGTTTCTCAAATGACTGCCTCGCCTGGTTCACCAACTACTTCTCAGATAGAGTTCAATGTGTCAAATCGGAGGGCCTGTTGTCTGGACCTATGGCAGTCTCTATGGGGGTGCCACAGGGTTCAATTCTTGGGCCGACTCTTTTCTCCGTGCATATCAATGATGTCGCTCTTGCTGCTGGTGACTCTCAGATACACCTCTACGCAGACGACACCATTTTGTATACATCTGGCCCTTCATTGGACACTGTGTTAACAAACCTCCAAACGAGCTTCAATGCCATACAACACTCCTTCAGTAGCCTCGAACTGCTCTTAAACACTAGTAAAACTAAATGCATGCTCTTCAATCGAACGCTGCTGGCACCCGCCCACCCGACTAGAATCACCACTCTCGACGGGTCTGACCTAGAGTATGTGGACAACTACAAATACCTAGGTGTCTGGTTAGACTGTAAACTCTCCTTCCAGACTCACATTAAGAATCTCCAATCCAAAGTTAAATCTAGAATCGGCTTCCTATTTCGCAACTGTTTCGTAAAACTGACTATCCTACCAATCCTTGACTTCGGCGATGTCATTTACAAAATAGCCTCCAACACTCTACTCAGCAAATTGGATGTAGTCTATCACAGTGCCATCCATTTTGTCTCCAAAGCCCCATACACTACCCACCACTGTGACCTGTAAGCTCTTGTTGGCTGGTCCTCACTACATGTTCGTCGTCAAACCGACTGGCTCCAGGCCATCTATAAATCACTGCTAGGCAAATCCCAGCCTTATCTTAGCTCATTGGTCACCATAGCAGCACCCACCCGTAGTCTGCGCTCCAGCAGGTATATCTCACTGGTCATTCCCAAAGTCAACACCTCCTTTGGCCGCCATTCCTTCCAGTTCTCTGCTGCCAATGATTGGAACGAATTGCAAAAATCTCTGAAGCTGGAGACTCTTATCTCCCTCACTAACTTTAAGCATCAGTTGTCAGAGCACCTTACCGATCACTGCACCTGTCCACAGCCCATCTGAAATTAGCCCACCCAACTACCTCATCCCTATATTGTTATTTATTTTGCTCATTTGTACCCCAGTATCTCTATTTGCACATCATCTCTTGCTCATCTATCATTCCAGTGTTAATACTAATTGTAATTATTTTTGCACTATAGCCTATTTATTGCCTTACTGCAATAACTTGCTACATTTACACACACTGTATATATATTTTCTGTTGTATTTTTGACTTTATGTTTTGTTTTACCCCATATGTAACTCTGTGTTGTTGTTTTCATCGCACTGCTTTGCTTTATCTTGGCCAGGTCGCAGTTGTAAATGAGAACTTGTTCTCAACTGGCTTACCTGGTTAAATAAAGGTGAAATAAAAAAAAATGACTGCATGGCCAGGCACGACTCCAACACCATCATTAAGTTTGCTGATGACACAACAGTGGTAGGCCTGATCACCGACAACGATGAGACAGCCTATAGGGAGGAGGTCAGAGACCTGGCCGTGTGGTGCCAGGATAACAACCTCTCCCTCAACGTGATCAAGACAAAGGAGATGATTGTGGACTACAGGAAAAAGAAGAGGACTGAGCACGCCCCCATTCTCATCGACGGGGCTGTAGTGGAACAGGTTGAGAGCTTCAAGTTCCTTGGTGTCCTCATCACCAACAAACGATCATGGTCCAAACACACCAAGACAGTCGTGAAGAGGGCACGACAAAGCCTATTCCCCCTCAGGAGACTGAAAAGATTTGGCATGGGTTCTCAGATCCTCAAAAGGTTCTACAGCTGCACCATCGAGAGCACCCTTATTTTTAAAATATATGTTTTATTTAATTCACCTTTATTTAACCAGGTAAGCCAGTTGAGAACAAGTTCTCATTTACAACTGCGACCTGGCCAAGATAAAGCAAAGCAGTGCGACTGGTTGCATCACTGACTGGTTGCATCACTGCATCACCGCCTGGTATGGCAACTGCTCGGCCTCCGACCGCAAGGCACTACAGAGAGTAGTGCGTATGGCCCAGTACATCACCGGGGCCAAGCTTCCTGCCATCCAGGACCTTTATACCAGGCGGTATCAGAGGAAGGCCCTAAAAATTGTCAAAGACTCCACCCACCCTAGTCATAGACTGTTCTCTCTGCTACCGGACGGCAAGCGGTACCGGAGCGCCAAGTATAGGTCCAAAAGGCTTCTTAACAGCTTCTACCCCCAACCCATAACACTCCTGAACAGCTAATCATGGCTACCCAGACTATTTGCACTGCCCCCCCACCCACCCCCCCCCACCCCCCCACCCCCATCCCCCTCTTTTACGCTGCTGCTACTCTGTTTACTATTCATGCATAGTCACTTTAACTCTACCCAGATGTACATATGACCTCAACTACCTCGACTAGCCGGTGCCCCCGCACATTGACTGCACCGGTACCCCCCTGTATATATAGCCTCCCTAATGTTATTTTACTGCCGCTCTTGAAATATTGTTTACTTAACACTTATTTTTCTTGAAACTGCACTGTTGGTTAAGGGCTTGTAAGTAAGCATTTCACTGTAAGGTCGGCACCTGCTGTATTCGGCGCATGTGGCAAATACATTTTCATTTGGATTTGAGTGTTTCTGTATAGGATGCTCTGCCTGCCACTTCAATATCACTTTCACTCTCTGCCAAAGAGGGAATTTCCTCTTGGTCTAACGGTCAAGATGATGTTTTTTTTTCCCTTAGGGAGACCAGGTTTCAGATCCCACCCATGATATTTGGTATTCCTTTAAATATAAGGACAATAGGCTGACATGTACCTACCGACCTATACAGAACTGCTGTAGGTTATGTTGACTTGTTTGCTCCGGTCTTATAGTTCTCGTCTCTGCCACTAGGTGAAGTCCCTCTCTTGACCAATGGACCACTCCAACTACTCTACTTCACATTGAAAAAGCATTCTCACAGGTTAGAGTTATTCTATGCTTCAAGGTCTTCACTCCATCAGTTGCCTATTATATTATATGTTGACAGAAAATCTAAGTGAATATAGTCTCTATATGGTGTTTTTTTTTAGAAAACATTTGTTTAAAAGTATTTTGCTGAAACCCCAATAGACTCCATGTTTGATTCAGTAGTTTCAAGTTTTATTATTTGTATAAATGAAGAGGAAACATTCCTACCTTAATATCAGGAGCGCTGTTATATGATGGAGCGCTGCTATACGTGGAGCGCTGCTATACGATGGAGCGCTGTTATATGATGGAGCGCTGTTATATGATGGAGCGCTGTTATATGATGGAGCGCTGCTATACGATGGAGCGCTGTTATATGATGGAGCGCTGCTATACGTGGAGCGCTGTTATATGATGGAGCGCTGTTATATGATGGAGCACTGCTATACGATGGAGCGCTGCTATACGATGGAGCGCTGTTATATGATGGAGCGCTGCTATACGATGGAGCGCTGTTATATGATGGAGCGCTGCTATACGATGGAGCGCTGTTATATGATGGAGCGCTGTTATGTGATGGAGCGCTGTTATACGTGGAGCGCTGTTATATGATGGAGTGCTGCTATACGATGGAGCGCTGTTATATGATGGAGCGCTGCTATACGATGGAGCGCTGTTATATGATGGAGCGCTGATATACGATGGAGCGCTGTTATATGATGGAGCGCTGCTATACGATGGAGCGCTGTTATATGATGGAGCGCTGTTATATGATGGAGCGCTGCTATACGTGGAGCGCTGTTATATGATGGAGCGCTGCTATACGATGGAGCGCTGTTATATGATGGAGCGCTGTTGTATGATGGAGCGCTGCTATACGTGGAGCGCTGTTATATGATGGAGCGCTGTTATATGATGGAGCGCTGCTATACGATGGAGCGCTGTTATATGATGGAGCGCTGCTATACGATGGAGCGCTGTTATATGATGGAGCGCTGTTATATGATGGAGCGCTGTTATATGATGGAGCGCTGCTATACGTGGAGCGCTGTTATATGATGGAGCGCTGCTATACGATGGAGCGCTGTTATATGATGGAGCGCTGCTATACGATGGAGCGCTGTTATATGATGGAGCGCTGTTATATGATGGAGCGCTGCTATACGATGGAGCGCTGTTATATGATGGAGCGCTGTTATATGATGGAGCGCTGTTATATGATGGAGCGCTGCTATACGATGGAGCGATGTTATATGATGGAGCGCTGCTATACGTGGAGCGCTGTTATATGATGGAGCGCTGTTATATGATGGAGCGCTGCTATACGATGGAGCGCTGTTATATGATGGAGCGCTGTTATATGATGGAGCGCTGCTATACGATGGAGCGCTGTTATATGATGGAGCGCTGTTATATGATGGAGCGCTGCTATATGATGGAGCGCTGTTATATGATGGAGCGCTGCTATACGTGGAGCGCTGTTATATGATGGAGCGCTGTTATATGATGGAGCGCTGTTATATGATGGAGCGCTGCTATACGATGGTGCGCTGTTATATGATGGAGCGCTGCTATACGTGGAGCGCTGTTATATGATGGAGCGCTGCTATACGATGGAGCGCTGTTATATGATGGAGCGCTGCTATACGATGGAGCGCTGTTATATGATGGAGCGCTGCTATACGATGGAGCGTTGCTATACGTGGAGCGCTGTTATATGATGGAGCGCTGCTATACGATGGAGCGCTGTTATATGATGGAGCGCTGTTATATGATGGAGCGCTGCTATATGATGGAGCGCTGTTATATGATGGAGCGCTGCTATACGATGGAGCGCTGTTATATGATGGAGCGCTGCTATACGTGGAGCGCTGTTATATGATGGAGCGCTGCTATACGATGGAGCGCTGTTATATGATGGAGCGCTGCTATACGTGGAGCGCTGTTATATGATGGAGCGCTGCTATACGATGGAGCGCTGTTATATGATGGAGCGCTGCTATACGATGGAGCGCTGTTATATGATGGAGCGCTGCTATACGATGGAGCGCTGTTATATGATGGAGCGCTGTTATATGATGGAGCGCTGCTATACGTGGAGCGCTGTTATATGATGGAGCGCTGCTATACGTGGAGCACTGTTATATGATGGAGCGCTGCTATACGATGGAGCGCTGTTATATGATGGAGCACTGTTGTATGATGGAGCGCTGCTATACGTGGAGCGCTGTTATATGATGGAGCGCTGTTATATGATGGAGCGATGTTATATGATGGAGCGCTGCTATACGTGGAGCGCTGTTATATGATGGAGCGCTGCTATACGATGGAGCGATGTTATATGATGGAGCGCTGCTATACGATGGAGCGCTGTTATATGATGGAGCACTGTTGTATGATGGAGCGCTGTTATATGATGGAGCGCTGCTATACGATGGAGCGATGTTATATGATGGAGCGCTGCTATACGATGGAGCGCTGTTATATGATGGAGCGCTGCTATACGATGGAGCGCTGTTATATGATGGAGCGCTGCTATACGATGGAGCGCTGTTATATGATGGAGCGCTGCTATACGATGGAGCACTGTTATATGATGGAGTGCTGTTATGTGATGGAGCGCTGCTATACGATGGAGCGCTGTTATATGATGGAGCGCTGTTATATGATGGAGCGCTGCTATACGATGGAGCGCTGTTATATGATGGAGCGCTGTTATATGATGGAGCGCTGCTATACGATGGAGCGCTGTTATATGATGGAGCGCTGCTATACGTGGAGCGCTGTTATATGATGGAGCGCTGTTATATGATGGAGCGCTGTTATATGATGGAGCGCTGCTATACGATGGAGCGCTGTTATATGATGGAGCGCTGCTATACGTGGAGCGCTGTTATATGATGGAGCGCTGCTATACGTGGAGCGCTGTTATATGATGGAGCGCTGCTATACGATGGAGCGCTGTTATATGATGGAGCGCTGCTATACGATGGAGCGCTGTTATATGATGGAGCGCTGCTATACGTGGAGCGCTGCTATACGATGGAGCGCTGTTATATGATGGAGCGCTGTTATATGATGGAGCGCTGCTATACGTGGAGCGCTGTTATATGATGGAGCGCTGCTATACGATGGAGCGCTGTTATATGATGGAGCGCTGCTATACGATGGAGCGCTGTTATATGATGGAGCGCTGCTATACGATGGAGCGCTGTTATACGATGGAGCGCTGTTATACGATGGAGCGCTGTTATATGATGGAGCGCTGCTATACGATGGAGCGCTGTTATATGATGGAGCACTGTTGTATGATGGAGCGCTGCTATACGTGGAGCGCTGTTATATGATGGAGCGCTGTTGTATGATGGAGCGCTGCTATACGTGGAGCGCTGTTATATGATGGAGCGCTGCTATACGATGGAGCGCTGTTATATGATGGAGCGCTGTTGTATGATGGAGCGCTGCTATACGATGGAGCGCTGCTATACGATGGAGCGCTGCTATACGATGGAGCGCTGTTATATGATGGAGCGCTGCTATACGTGGAGCGCTGTTATATGATGGAGCGCTGCTATACGTGGAGCGCTGTTATATGATGGAGCGCTGCTATACGATGGAGCGCTGTTATACGATGGAGCGCTGTTATATGATGGAGCGCTGCTATATGTGGAGCGCTGCTATACGATGGAGCGCTGTTATATGATGGAGCGCTGTTATATGATGGAGCGCTGTTATATGATGGAGCGCTGCTATACGATGGAGCGCTGTTATATGATGGAGCGCTGCTATACGATGGAGCGCTGTTATATGATGGAGCGCTGCTATACGATGGAGCGCTGTTATATGATGGAGCGCTGTTATATGATGGAGCGCTGTTATATGATGGAGCGCTGTTATATGATGAAGCGCTGTTATATGATGGAGCGCTGCTATACGATGGAGCGCTGTTATATGATGGAGCACTGTTGTATGATGGAGCGCTGATATACGTGGAGCGCTGTTATATGATGGAGCGCTGTTGTATGATGGAGCGCTGCTATACGTGGAGCGCTGTTATATGATGGAGCACTGCTATACGATGGAGCGCTGCTATACGATGGAGCGCTGTTATATGATGGAGCGCTGCTATACGTGGAGCGCTGTTATATGATGGAGCGCTGCTATACGTGGAGCGCTGTTATATGATGGAGCGCTGCTATACGATGGAGCGCTGTTATATGATGGAGCGCTGTTATATGACGGAGCGCTGTTATATGATGGAGCGCTGCTATACGATGGAGCGCTGTTATATGATGGAGCGCTGCTATACGATGGAGCGCTGTTATATGACGGAGAACTGTTAGAAAGGATCTTCCACTCTGGTCTCAGACACCTGCAGGGAACGTGGTCTCACTTTACTGAGGCTTCGCTGCCTGAGAGAAGGGTCAGTGTGTGTGTGTGTGTGTGTGTGTGTGTGTGTGTGTGTGTGTGTGTGAGCAAATGCCTGCAGTAGAAAGGCCTCTTCTGTTTCTGTGATAGGAAGAGGAACAGCTTTGAAAAGGAGAGCTTTTTAAATCAAGGATACTGCTTCATTTAGACCCACACACTGATATACTCTCCCTCTACCCCCCCCACACCCTATGGGATTAAGGTCTGGAGACTGGCTAGGCCACTCCAGGACCTTAATGTGCCTCTTCTTGAGCCACTCCTTTGTTGCCTTGGCCGTGAGTTTTGGGTCATTGTCATGCTGGAATACCCATCCACGACCCATTTTCAATGCCCTGGCTAAGGGAAGGTGGTTCTCACCCAAGATATGACGGTACATGGCCCCGTCCATCGTCCCTTTGATGCGGTGAAGTTGTCCTGTCCCCTTAGCAGAAAAACACCCCCAAAGCATAATGTTTCCACCTCCATGTTTGACGGTGGGGATGGTGTTTTGGGGGTCATAGGCAGCATTCCTCCTCCTCCAAACACAGCGAGTTGAGTTGATGCCAAAGAGCTCGATTTTGGTCTCATCTGACCACAACACTTTCACCCAGTTCTCCTCTGAATCATTCAGATGTTCATTGGTAAACTTCAGACGGGCCTGTATATGTGCTTTCTTGAGCAGGGGGACCTTGCGGGCGCTGCAGGATTTCAGTCCTTCACGGCGTAGTGTGTTACCAATTGTTTTCTTGCTGACTATGTTCCCAGCTGCCTTGAGATCATTGACAAGATCCTCCAGTGTAGTTCTGGGCTGTTTCCTCACCGTTCTCATGATTATTGCAACTCCACGAGGTGAGATCTTGCATGGAGCCCCTGGCCGAGGGAGATTGACAGTTATTTTGTGTTTCTTCCATTTGCGAATAATCGCATCAACTGTTGTCACCTTCTCACCAAGCTGCTTGGCGATGGTCTTGTAGCCCATTCCAGCGTTGTGTAGGTCTACAATCTTGTCCATGACATCCTTGGAGAGCTCTTTGGTCTTGGCCATGGTGGAGAGTTTGGAATCTGATTGATTGATTGCTTCTGTGGACAGATGTATTTTATACAGGTAACAAGCTGAGATTAGGAGCACTCCCTTTAAGAGTGTGCTCCTAATCTCAGCTCGTTACCTGTATAAAATAAACCTGGGAGCCTGAAATCTTTCTGATTGAGAGGGGGTCAAATACTTATTTCCCTCATTAAAATGCAAATCAATTTATAACATTTTTGACATGCGTTTTTCTCGATTTTTTTTGTTATTCTGTCTCTCACTGTTCAAATGAACCTACTATTAAGATTATAGACTGATCAGTTCTTTGTCAGTGGGCAAACGTACAAAATCAGCAGGGGATCAAATACTTTTTTCCCTCACTGTACACTATATTATTGATGTGTCTTGCTAGATAAACACTATATTTGATATATCTTACTAGATAAACTATATAGTTGATATGTCTTACTAGATAAACTATATTATTGATATGTCTTACTAGATAAACTATATAGTTGATATGTCTTACTAGATAAACTATATTATTGATATGTCTTACTAGATAAACTATATAGTTGATATGTCTTACTAGATAAACTATATAGTTGATATGTCTTACTAGATAAACTATATTATTGATATGTCTTACTAGATAAACTATATAGTTGATATGTCTTACTAGATAAACTATATAGTTGATGTCTTACTAGATAAACTATATTATTGATATGTCTTACTAGATAAACTATATAGTTGATGTCTTACTAGATAAACTATATTATTGATATGTCTTACTAGATAAACTATATAGTTGATGTCTTACTAGATAAACTATATTATTGATATGTCTTACTAGATAAACTATATAGTTGATATGTCTTACTAGATAAACTATATAGTTGATATGTCTTACTAGATAAACAATATTATTGATGTGTGTCTTACTAGATAAACTATATAGTTGATATGTCTTACTAGATAAACTACATTATTTATATGTATTACTAGATAAAATAGTAATCGGATCGCAACTAGCTAGCATCCAATGGATGTTGCTGTAGGCTAATCACCACTGCCCTCGAAGCAAGCACCAGTTAGCCTTGAGCTAGCCTCGAGCCAGGCCCATATCCCGGCTATCTCCCTCTTTTTTTCTACCAGAAAAAACTAGCTACTTGCTATTGGCCACCGTTAGCGGTTTTTCACCATTGTCCGTGGCCTGCACTACCTACCAGCCAGCTCTAGCCTGGACTATTATCGGCCAGTCTGCACTGTCTGCACAGCGAGTTATCGACCCAGAGCATATCAGATTTTCTGCCGGAATCACTGAATCATTGGACATTTAACACCGGATCATCGCAACTAGCTAGCTGCAACCAAATGGATGTTGTTGTTGGCTAATCAGCCTTGAGCTAGCCTCGAGTCAGGCACATCTCCTGGCTTTCTACCTCTCTGTCAATCGGACGGGACCTCCTAGACTCGACACGGAGCCCCGCCCATCCATCACGACTGGTCTACCGACGTAATCGTCTGTGGTTTCAACAGGCTTCCCATTGCGACGACCACGAAGATCCATCAGCTAGCCCCGGCCCGCTAGCACACGCAAACAACAGCCATGCTTCCTGCTCGCTGTGCTGTAGCACCAATTCGAACTGCTCTCGGACTCACATATTGCTGTTCACTGGACCTTATGATCACTCAGCTGCACAGCTGATGCCTGCTGGACTGTTCCTTTACACGGTACCCCATCCTGTTTATCTGTTTAGCCTCAGCCCAAACCTTCGTCGCCATTACCAGTTGTTGTCTTAGCTCTCTCTAATAACACCTGTGATTGCTTTATGCCTCTCTCCCATGTCAATATCCCTTGCCTATTGCTGTTCCAGTTAGTTCTTATTATACAATTTCACTGTAGAACCCCAAGTCCCTCTCAAACTGCCTCAAATAGCTCCTTTGTTCTGCTAAATAGCCTAAACGGATCATTTGTCAGGGTTTTTCTGATACACACATAATTTCAACCAAAAATACATATTTTCAACCTTTTTTGCCCACAGGGTAACTGACAAATTGGGTTCTGATCTAAATCCACTTGTATTGGTAGAGATTGGAGTGTATCCGTAGATTAGAGAATCCATTGAAAGCAAAGCTCCCGTCACATTCACTCTTCTTCTCTTCTATAAACCAGAGCACTGATAGTTCATGTTGTGCCAACCAGCTTGTTATCCATCACGTCGCCCCCTGCTGCCTTTATAGTGCACTACTTTTGGCCGGGTCCCAAACCAATCAATCAATCAATTTTATTTTATATAGCCCTTCTTACATCAGCTAATATCTCGAAGTGCTGTACAGAAACCCAGCCTAAAACCCCAAACAGCTAGTAATGCAGGTGTAGAAGCACGGTGGCTAGGAAAAACTCCCTAGAAAGGCGAAAACCTAGGAAGAAACCTAGAGAGGAACCAGGCTATGAGGGGTGGCCAGTCCTCTTCTGGCTGTGCCGGGTGAAGATTATAACAGAACCATGCCAAGATGTTCAAAAATGTTCATAAGTGACAAGCATGGTCAAATAATAATCAGGAATAAATCTCAGTTGGCTTTTCATAGCCGATCATTAAGAGTTGAAAACAGCAGGTCTGGGACAGGTAGGGGTTCCATAACCGCAGGCAGAACAGTTGAAACTGGAATAGCAGCAAGGCCAGGCGGACTGGGGACAGCAAGGAGTCACCACGGCCGGTAGTCCCGACGTATGGTCCTAGGGCTCAGGTCTCTCAGTTGGCTTTTCATAGCCGATCATTAAGAGTTGAAAACAGCAGGTCTGGGACAGGTAGGGGTTTCGTAACCGCAGGCAGAACAGTTGCCTGCTGGACTCATTCAAACCTCATTCAAAGTATAGTGCCATTTGGGATGCAACCTTCGTTTATAATCTTTACCCAGGCTTTGGTAGGATTGGATTACTGATGTTTTAACTCCTAATCTGCCACAAGCAGAAAACAATGTCAGGATTCAGTAATACCTTATGTCTCTTTGTGTTTCTTGGCAATTTCTCGCATGGAATAGCTTTCATTTCTCAGAACAAGAATAGACTGACGAGTTTCAGAAGAAAGTTATTTGTTTCTGGCCATTTTGAGCCTGTAATCGATCTCACAATTGCTGATGCTCCAGATACTCAACTAGTCTCAAGAAGGCCAGTTTTATTGCTTCTTTAATCAGCACAACTGTTTTCAGCTGTGCTAACATAATTTCAAAAGGGTTTTCTAATGATCAATTAGCCTTTGAAAATGATAAACTTGGATTAGCAAACACAACGTGCCATTGGAACACAGGACTGATGGTTGCTGATAATGGGCCTCTGTACGCCTATGTAGATATTCCATTAAAAATCTGCCGTTTCCAGCTACAATAGCCATTTACAACATTAACAATGTCTACACTGTATTTCTGATCAATTTGATGTTATTTTAATGGACAAAAAAAATGTTTTTCTTTTTTAAACAAGGACATTTCTATGTGATCCCAAACTTTTGAACAGTAGTGTAACTTGACAAAAAAACGATTTTCTTGGTATTTCATTACTTTAACACAACGTTTGGTTACATTTAATTAACATTTTGCTAATGTTCTAGGAACGTTCTCCAACTAGTTTGGGAATGTTCTCAAATAGTTCAGAGAGCGTTAAGAAACAACGTTTTTCTGTGGGAAATTCAATACTTCAGCAATAACGTTTCCTCATGGTTCTATTTCAAATTAAGAAACAACGTTCTTGAGTTGGAATGTTCTCAGAACATGAAAAAATTGTTCCATAAAAATCACAAGACAACGTAAGTAACGTTCAGAGAATGTTATTTAAAAACAAATACAGTCTGTGCTCGGCAGCAACAAAACTCTCTCTATCCTCTATCTCGTTAAGTTTGTCGGCCTCACCCACTAATTAACCACACCTGATCTTAATGAGTGCTTGTTTCCTTTTGAAATGGGGTCTGTTTGAATAAACTATAATTAACAGCTTTGTATGCGTAAAAAAAACATGGTATGCTAGCTCCATCCTGGTGGTGCAGTGGACTATTTCCATGGATCGAGAACAGAACATCATAGGTTTGAATCTCACCGATGCTCTGTCACAAGAAAAATTTAATGTGTTAGCATCATTAATCAAATCAAATCAAATTGTATTTGTCACATGCGCCGAATATAACAGGTGTAGACCTTACAGTGAAATGCTTACTTACAAGCCCTTAACCAACGATGCCGTTTTTAAGAAAGAATACCAAATAAATCACACAAAAAAATACAATATAAAGTAATACGAAATGACCAACTCCGAGGACAGAAAAGCTGTTAAACACTCAGATATAGCGCCATTATCATCACCATGGCAGCAGGGGGCGGTAAATCCCAGCAACAAATAAATGTGTATTCTGGTATATGGACACATCTACAACCAGGAGCTCAAATGTCTTGGGAACAAAAATATTTAAAGATTGGGACGGCATGAAATTACATTTTACATATATGGCCACTCCTCTCCCTTTCTGAAATCTGTCACATTTATACTGAACAAAAATATAAATTCAACATGCAACAATTTTAATGATTTTACTGAATTATGTATTAGGCCATAATCTATGGATTTCACATGAGTGGGCAGGGGCACAGCCATGGGTGGGCCTGGGAGGGCATAGGCCCACCCACTTGGGAGCCAGGGCCACCCACAATTTAGAGTGGCATTATTTTGTCCCAAGCACAAGGTGCACCTGTGTAATGATCATGCTGTTTAATCAGCTTATTGATATGCTACACCTGTCAGGTGGATGGATTATCTTGGCAAAGGAGAAATGCTCACTAACAGGTATATAAACACATTTGTGCACAAAATTGGAGAGAAATAAGCTTTTTGTGCGTACGGAAAATGAGTCCTGTACCCAAATGTCAATTGTGTCCATTTTTTAAATCATACTTGTCACATTTAGGTGCATTAGCCCAAGCCCCCTATGAGATTTAAAGTCAGAGGGGTATTCAGCTCATTCCCATCAGAGCTAACAGGCATAGGGTCACATGCAGCTATTTGTTGAGTGAGCTGAGACTTTTGGCAGACCTCCCTCAAGTCACTGGATGCAGGGGTTGGGGTGAGAACTGGGAGAGCAGTGTTGGCAGACCTCCCTCAAGTCACTGGATGCAGGGGTTGGGGTGAGAACTGGGAGAGCAGTGTTGGCAGACCTCCCTCAAGTCACTGGATGCAGGGGTTGGGGTGAGAACTGAGAGAGCAGTGTTGGCAGACCTCCCTCAAGTCACTGGATGCAGGGGTTGGGGTGAGAACTGAGAGAGCAGTGTTGGCAGACCTCCCTCAAGTCACTGGATGCAGGGGTTGGGGTGAGAACTGGGAGAGCAGTGTTGGCAGACCTCCCTCAAGTCACTGGATGCAGGGGTTGGGGTGAGAACTGGGAGAGCAGTGTTGGCAGACCTCCCTCAAGTCACTGGATGCAGGGGTTGGGGTGAGAACTGGGAGAGCAGTGTTGGCAGACCTCCCTCAAGTCACTGGATGCAGGGGTTGGGGTGAGAACTGAGAGAGCAGTGTTGGCAGACCTCCCTCAAGTCACTGGATGCAGGGGTTGGGGTGAGAACTGAGAGAGCAGTGTTGGCAGACCTCCCTCAAGTCACTGGATGCAGGGGTTGGGGTGAGAACTGGGAGAGCAGTGTTGGCAGACCTCCCTCAAGTCACTGGATGCAGGGGTTGGGGTGAGAACTGAGAGAGCAGTGTTGGCAGACCTCCCTCAAGTCACTGGATGCAGGGGTTGGGGTGAGAACTGAGAGAGCAGTGTTGGCAGACCTCCCTCAAGTCACTGGATGCAGGGGTTGGGGTGAGAACTGAGAGAGCAGTGTTGGCAGACCTCCCTCAAGTCACTGGATGCAGGGGTTGGGGTGAGAACTGAGAGAGCAGTGTTGGCAGACCTCCCTCAAGTCACTGGATGCAGGGGTTGGGGTGAGAACTGGGAGAGCAGTGTTGGCAGACCTCCCTCAAGTCACTGGATGCAGGGGTTGGGGTGAGAACTGGGAGAGCAGTGTTGGCAGACCTCCCTCAAGTCACTGGATGCAGGGGTTGGGGTGAGAACTGAGAGAGCAGTGTTGGCAGACCTCCCTCAAGTCACTGGATGCAGGGGTTGGGGTGAGAACTGGGAGAGCAGTGTTGGCAGAGCTCCGTCCACCCTGATGAAGCTCCCTCCAAAGGAGTGGAGCTGCTGCAGGGGACCAATGCTCCATTCTAGGTGTGCACAGGAGGCCCTGGTGTGGCTCCTGTTGCAGGGTTGGGGCTGCCATGGGGGGCAGGAGTGGCCCAGGGATGGGAGTAGGGAGGGTAACCAAAACTAGCCCCGGAGGGAGGTTGTGGGGGGAATTGAGGAGGGCGGTGTGGCCGGCGAAGCTCCAAACGCTCAGCATATGAGGGCTGATGATGGGAATGATACATGGTGTGGACTGCATCATGTGGCGCACTACCCTCAACCGTGTTTTGCCAGACCCTAAGGTAGTGGTCGGTGCTGTGTAGAGCTGGGCTGAGGCAGGCCGGGTCTAGTTGAGCTGGGCTGAGGCAGGCCGGGTCTAGTTGAGCTGGGCTGAGGCAGGCCGGGTCTAGTTGAGCTGGGACTGGTCTAGTTGAGCTGGGACTGGTCTAGTTGAGCTGTGTTGAGGCAGGCCGGGTCTAGTTGAGCTGTGTTGAGGCAGGCCGGGTCTAGTTGAGCTGTGTTGAGGCAGGCCGGGTCTAGTTGAGCTGTGTTGAGGCGGGACTGGTCTGTTAGAAAATGCCTTTGTCTCACCATCTGGATAAGGGTATTTCTGTGCTGCACCAGAAATACTCTTAATGGGAAAATTATATTGTTATATTCCTCTTTAACATATAAATCTCATGACATGACATGTGGCTGTATCTAGGGAGATTTTTATTTAGCTGAGCCTGCTAGCTAGCTACATTTACATTAGTAATTTAGCAGACGCTCTTATCCAGAGCATACATAAAAAAAATTCATACCCCCTGTGGGAATCGAACCCACAACCCTGGCGTTGCAAACGCCATGCTCTATCAACTGAGCTACATCCCTGCCGGCCATTCCCTCCCCTACCCTGGACGACGCTGGGCCAATTACGCGCCACGGGAGATATTCATTAGCTAGCTAGAAATTTCTGTGAAGTCACCGCAATTATTTGAAATAACGATTGAGCTGTAATCTAAATCAACACTTAACTACTACAAATTAATTTAAATTACAATAATTAAAGGTTAACTTTTTTCGCTGTCCAGTGGCACCACAAGTGGGCATTTGATTTTCCAACTCATCACATGTGCGCTTACTGGACTACAGAAATGCCGCTAACCAAACAACAGTGCTCTGGACTAAAGGGCAACTACACTCAAAAATCTGTTTTTGAGGTATTGTTGTGAAAACAGAAAATCCAATATTGTTGTTTTTCTATTTAAAAAGTGTGAAAAACTGGGGGGAATCCTGATTTTTTGGGGGGAAATACGAAACCTGGAAAAACAACAGAGAAAACTGAATTTTGGAAAAAAACAAAATTAAACAAAAGGCCCTACCAACCTTTTAAAAGGCCCTACCAACGTTTTATAAAGCCCTACTGATGTTTTATAAGGCCCTACCAATGTTTTATAAGGCCCTACCAACGTTTTATAAGGCCCTACTAATGTTTTATAAGGCCCTACCAATGTTTTATAAGGCCCTACCAATGTTTTATAAGGCCCTACCAATGTTTTATAAGGCCCTACCAATGTTTTATAAGGCCCTACCAACGTTTTATAAGGCCCTACTAATGTTTTATAAGGCCCTACCAACGTTTTATAAGGCCCTACTAATGTTTTATAAGGCCCTACTAATGTTTTATAAGGCCCTACCAACGTTTTATAAGGCCCTACTAATGTTTTATAAGGCCCTACCAATGTTTTATAAGGCCCTACCAATGTTTTATAAGGCCCTACCAATGTTTTAAAAGGCCCTACCAATGTTTTATAAGGCCCTAGCAACGTTTTATAAGGCCCTAGCAATGTTTTATAAGGCCCTACTAATGTTTTATAAGGCCCTAGCAACGTTTTATAAGGCCCTAGCAACGTGTTCTGCTGTGCATGACTGCACTTGTGTCATCCTGCAGCATAGCATTCTGGGGGAATTTGAGGTCAGGTCCAATGCTGGTAATGCACGTTGAGGGAAAGAGGTTGGGCCCTCCTGGAAATGTTTTAGAGTAATATAATATATACAATTTATCCAAAGCGACTTACAGTCATGCGTGCATACATTTTAATGTACAGGTGGTCCCGGGAATCGAACCCAATATCC
Organism: Coregonus lavaretus; assembly: GCF_964263955.1. Classification (NCBI taxonomy): domain Eukaryota; kingdom Metazoa; phylum Chordata; class Actinopteri; order Salmoniformes; family Salmonidae; genus Coregonus; species Coregonus lavaretus. Next base: position 153,911 of record NW_028160720.1, read on the forward strand.
TGGCGTTGTAATGCTCTACCAAGATGCATGACAGGGTTATGAATGCTTTGTGAAGCATCAATTTAATATGATTTATAAGGCCTTTATTAAGCGTTGCTTATGCCACCCTTTATAAAGCACAGGCTTATGTCATATTTCACATAGAGTGTTATGTCACATTTGACATTGGTAGTTATGTCACACAGTTTATGCCATATTTATGAACCCTTTATAGAGCATGACATATGGTTATAGGTGATTTGTGACACATTTATTCAGTGATTATAAAGGCTCTATGAAGGCTCTATGAAGGCTCTATGAAGGCTTTATGAAGTCTTTTATACGCTTCACGTCATTTAAAGTTGGACCCAATAACCACACCTATGTATTATAAAATGCCATCTTCTTATTTAGCAACATTTTAATTATAGTAGTAGTAGTAGTAATTATAGTAGCCCAATCCAGACAAAGACGTATAATCTCTTTCTTTGCTTTTCATCATTTTCATGCTCGAAAGCACAAAGTAAGTTACACCTGCTGTTTTACTGTGGTCCTCTGTATCTCAGCTGGTAGAGCAGGGGTAGTGGGTTCGATCCCCGGGACCACCCATACACAAAAATGAATGCGCACATGACTGTAAGTCGCTTTGGATAAAAGAGTCTGCTAAATGGCATATTATTATTATTACTGTCTTGCCAGTAGGGCTGGGGTGACGTGGTAAAAATCATATCACAATATGTTTCTTATTTTTGATTTTTGATTTGACTTATTTATGTTTCTGAATAATAACAAGTTCTAAATGCAAATTATCTTTCTCCATTCAGATTGTTTTATACTAGGACAAAACTGACAGTGAAGTACTCCGATTTGTAGAACTTTTCATTTATTTAGCGCTGTATCAAAATACCTTTTATAGACGGTGTACCTTTTGAAAGACGATATTTATATCGCCCAGCCCCACTGGTTCAGTTTAGTTCAGTCAGACACCATACTTTTCATAGCGTTATTTATCTTTTCGGAAAGGGCTGTCTAAAGTTTTTATTAGGAATTAAAGACCATCAAGAAGTCATCTGTAAATACAGTCCTTCCAGTAGTTAGTCATTAGATTAGAGCAGTAGTCATTGCATCCTCTTTAAAGTTATACAGAGGATTCAGGCAGGCCCCCCTTCAAAAGGGTTCAAACCCAACCCAATGTAATCATAGCATTAGATAGCCGCTGCTGTCTCTCTTCAACATGTTATCACGGCATTAAAGAGAGTTCCCTTCCTTGAACTCCTCTCAACGTTTACATGTTTCATCATTCACCAGAGGCTCTCAGAGGCTCTTATCCAGAACGACTTCCTGGTTGTTGTCTCAAAAAAAAAAGCACCTTATTCCCTAAACGGTACAGTGCACTACTTTTGACCAGAGCCGATACGGAAGCTCATAGAGCTCTGGTCAAAAAGTAGTGCACTATATTAAATAGGGAGCCATTTTGGACACAGAACCTGTGTTAACTGGGCCAACTTTTGTCATGAGGTGAAGAGGCTTTATTGGAGTAATGCTGTTAGTGAACACATATAGAAGTTGAGGGCCCACAACCCCACCGATGCCTTTAGCTCAGCAGGCTCACCCTGTCCCTCACCGAACTGTACCGGGCAAGAGGTTATTAGGCCTCCTGTAGCTCAGTTGGTAGAGCATTGCGCTTGCAACGCCAGGGTTGTGGGTTCGATTCCCACAGGGGGGGCCAGTATGAATTTTTTTTATGAAAAATGTATGCACTCACTAACTGTAAGTCACTCTGGATAAGAGCATCTGCTAAATGACTAAAATGTGAAATGGAGTAATGCTGTTAAAGGAGGGCATGAAGCCCCACCATACAGTACCCCACCCTGTTACTCCCTTCCTACCATACAGTACCCCACCCTGTTACTCCCTTCCTACCATACAGTACCCCACCCTGTTACTCCCTTCCTACCATACAGTACCCCACCCTGTTACTCCCTTCCTACCATAGAGTACCCCACCCTGTTACTCCCTTCCTACCATACAGTACCCCACCCTGTTACTCCCTTCCTACCATACAGTACCCCACCCTGTTACTCCCTTCCTACCATACAGTACCCCACCCTGTTACTCCCTTCCTACCATACAGTACCCCACCCTGTTACTCCCTTCCTACCATACAGTACCCCACCCTGTTACTCCCTTCCTACCATACAGTACCCCACCCTGTTACTCCCTTCCTACCATACAGTACCCCACCCTGTTACTCCCTTCCTACCATACAGTACCCCACCCTGTTACTCCCTTCCTACCATACAGTACCCCACCCTGTTACTCCCTTCCTACCATACAGTACCCCACCCTGTTACTCCCTTCCTACCATACAGTACCCCACCCTGTTACTCCCTTCCTACCATACAGTACCCCACCCTGTTACTCCCTTCCTACCATACAGTACCCCACCCTGTTACTCCCTTCCTACCATACAGTACCCCACCCTGTTACTCCCTTCATACCATACAGTACCCCACCCTGTTACTCCCTTCCTACCATACAGTACCCCACCCTGTTACTCCCTTCCTACCATACAGTACCCCACCCTGTTACTCCCTTCCTACCATACAGTACCCCACCCTGTTACTCCCTTCCTACCATACAGTACCCCACCCTGTTACTCCCTTCATACCGAACCGTACCCCACCCTGTTACTCCCTTCCTACCATACAGTACCCCACCCTGTTACTCCCTTCATACCATACAGTACCCCACTAACTTAGCCTCCTTCCTGATGGGCACTGGTGTTTTTATGTGGCGGGGAAACGATTCCTAATGCTTATCATGGAAACTCACTTTGGTTAAACATGATATTATGCTGCATACGGCACAGTGCTAGTGGTGAAAACGGTTATTAACCTGTTTATTACAGACATTAGTTGGCTAGTTGTTTAGGTTGCTATTAGGAAGACCTGTCATTATGATTAGGAAGAAAATAAAACCGACAAGGAGAGAGAAAACCAAGACGGTGATGAGAGGGATGAAGAATTATAGAGAGAGAGAGAGAAGAGAGAGAGAGAGAGAGAGAGAGAGAGAGAGAGAGAGAGAGAGAGAGAGAGAGAGAGAGAGGGAGAGGGAGAGGGAAGAGAGAGAGAGAGAGAGAGAGAGAGAGAGAGAGAGAGAGAGAGGGAGGGAGAGGGAAGAGAGAGAGAGAGAGAGAGAGAGAGAGAGAGAGAGAGAGAGAGAGAGAGAGAGAGAGAGAGAGAGAGAGAGAGAGAGGGTCAAATCAAATCTAATGTTACTTGTCAAATGCTTCAGAAACAACAAGTGTAGTCTAACAGTGAAATGATTACTTACAGGCCCTTCCCAACAATACAGAGAGAAATAAAGATAAATAATATAAAGATAATAACACAAGGAATAAATACACAATGAGTAACGATACCTTGGTTATATACAGGGAGTACCAGTACTGAGTCCATGTGCAGGGGTACGAGGTAATGGAGGTAGCTACAATATGTACATATAGGGAGGGGTAAAGTGACTAGACAACAGGATAGATAATAGACAGTAGCAGCAGTATACTGTAGGTAGGGGTAAAGTGACTAGACAACAGGATAGATAATAGACAGTAGCAGCAGTATACTGTAGGTAGGGGTAGAGTGACTAGGCAACAGGATAGATAATAGACAGTAGCAGCAGTATACTGTAGGTAGGGGTAAAGTGACTAGGCAACAGGATAGATAATAGACAGTAGCAGCAGTATACTGTAGGTAGGGGTAAAGTGACTAGACAACAGGATAGATAATAGACAGTAGCAGCAGTATACTGTAGGTAGGGGTAAAGTGACTAGGCAACAGGATAGATAATAGACAGTAGCAGCAGTATACTGTAGGTAGGGGTAAAGGGACTAGGCAACAGGATAGATAATAGACAGTAGCAGCAGTATACTGTAGGTAGGGGTAAAGTGACTAGGCAACAGGATAGATAATAGACAGTAGCAGCAGTATACTGTAGGTAGGGGTAAAGTGACTAGACAACAGGATAGATAATAGACAGTAGCAGCAGTATACTGTAGGTAGGGATAAAGGGACTAGACAACAGGATAGATAATAGACAGTAGCAGCAGTATACTGTAGGTAGGGGTAAAGTGACTAGGCAACAGGATAGATAATAGACAGTAGCAGCAGTATACTGTAGGTAGGGGTAAAGGGACTAGGCAACAGGATAGATAATAGACAGTAGCAGCAGTATACTGTAGGTAGGGATAAAGGGACTAGACAACAGGATAGATAATAGACAGTAGCAGCAGTATACTGTAGGTAGGGGTAAAGTGACTAGGCAACAGGATAGATAATAGACAGTAGCAGCAGTATACTGTAGGTAGGGATAAAGGGACTAGACAACAGGATAGATAATAGACAGTAGCAGCAGTATACTGTAGGTAGGGGTAAAGTGACTAGGCAACAGGATAGATAATAGACAGTAGCAGCAGTATACTGTAGGTAGGGGTAAAGTGACTAGACAACAGGATAGATAATAGACAGTAGCAGCAGTATACTGTAGGTAGGGGTAAAGTGACTAGGCAACAGGATAGATAATAGACAGTAGCAGCAGTATACTGTAGGTAGGGGTAAAGTGACTAGACAACAGGATAGATAATAGACAGTAGCAGCAGTATACTGTAGGTAGGGGTAAAGTGACTAGGCAACAGGATAGATAATAGACAGTAGCAGCAGTATACTGTAGGTAGGGGTAAAGGGACTAGGCAACAGGATAGATAATAGACAGTAGCAGCAGTATACTGTAGGTAGGGGTAAAGTGACTAGGCAACAGGATAGATAATAGACAGTAGCAGCAGTATACTGTAGGTAGGGGTAAAGTGACTAGACAACAGGATAGATAATAGACAGTAGCAGCAGTATACTGTAGGTAGGGATAAAGGGACTAGACAACAGGATAGATAATAGACAGTAGCAGCAGTATACTGTAGGTAGGGGTAAAGTGACTAGGCAACAGGATAGATAATAGACAGTAGCAGCAGTATACTGTAGGTAGGGGTAAAGGGACTAGGCAACAGGATAGATAATAGACAGTAGCAGCAGTATACTGTAGGTAGGGATAAAGGGACTAGACAACAGGATAGATAATAGACAGTAGCAGCAGTATACTGTAGGTAGGGGTAAAGTGACTAGGCAACAGGATAGATAATAGACAGTAGCAGCAGTATACTGTAGGTAGGGGTAAAGGGACTAGGCAACAGGATAGATAATAGACAGTAGCAGCAGTATACTGTAGGTAGGGATAAAGGGACTAGACAACAGGATAGATAATAGACAGTAGCAGCAGTATACTGTAGGTAGGGGTAAAGTGACTAGGCAACAGGATAGATAATAGACAGTAGCAGCAGTATACTGTAGGTAGGGGTAAAGTGACTAGACAACAGGATAGATAATAGACAGTAGCAGCAGTATACTGTAGGTAGGGGTAAAGTGACTAGGCAACAGGATAGATAATAGACAGTAGCAGCAGTATACTGTAGGTAGGGGTAAAGGGACTAGGCAACAGGATAGATAATAGACAGTAGCAGCAGTATACTGTAGGTAGGGGTAAAGTGACTAGACAACAGGATAGATAATAGACAGTAGCAGCAGTATACTGTAGGTAGGGGTAAAGTGACTAGGCAACAGGATAGATAATAGACAGTAGCAGCAGTATACTGTAGGTAGGGGTAAAGAGACAACAGGATAGATAATAGACAGTAGCAGCAGTATACTGTAGGTAGGGGTAAAGGGACTAGACAACAGGATAGATAATAGACAGTAGCAGCAGTATACTGTAGGTAGGGGTAAAGTGACTAGGCAACAGGATAGATAATAGACAGTAGCAGCAGTATACTGTAGGTAGGGGTAAAGTGACTAGACAACAGAATAGATAATAGACAGTAGCAGCAGTATACTGTAGGTAGGGGTAAAGTGACTAGGCAACAGGATAGATAATAGACAGTAGCAGCAGTATACTGTAGGTAGGGATAAAGGGACTAGACAACAGGATAGATAATAGACAGTAGCAGCAGTATACTGTAGGTAGGGGTAAAGTGACTAGGCAACAGGATAGATAATAGACAGTAGCAGCAGTATACTGTAGGTAGGGGTAAAGGGACTAGGCAACAGGATAGATAATAGACAGTAGCAGCAGTATACTGTAGGTAGGGGTAAAGGGACTAGACAACAGGATAGATAATAGACAGTAGCAGCAGTATACTGTAGGTAGGGGTAAAGTGACTAGGCAACAGGATAGATAATAGACAGTAGCAGCAGTATACTGTAGGTAGGGCTAAAGGGACTAGGCAACAGGATAGATAATAGACAGTAGCAGCAGTATACTGTAGGTAGGGATAAAGGGACTAGACAACAGGATAGATAATAGACAGTAGCAGCAGTATACTGTAGGTAGGGGTAAAGTGACTAGGCAACAGGATAGATAATAGACAGTAGCAGCAGTATACTGTAGGTAGGGGTAAAGTGACTAGACAACAGGATAGATAATAGACAGTAGCAGCAGTATACTGTAGGTAGGGGTAAAGTGACTAGGCAACAGGATAGATATTAGACAGTAGCAGCAGTATACTGTAGGTAGGGATAAAGGGACTAGACAACAGGATAGATAATAGACAGTAGCAGCAGTATACTGTAGGTAGGGGTAAAGGGACTAGGCAACAGGATAGATAATAGACAGTAGCAGCAGTATACTGTAGGTAGGGATAAAGGGACTAGACAACAGGATAGATAATAGACAGTAGCAGCAGTATACTGTAGGTAGGGGTAAAGTGACTAGGCAACAGGATAGATAATAGACAGTAGCAGCAGTATACTGTAGGTAGGGGTAAAGGGACTAGGCAACAGGATAGATAATAGACAGTAGCAGCAGTATACTGTAGGTAGGGGTAAAGTGACTAGACAACAGGATAGATAATAGACAGTAGCAGCAGTATACTGTAGGTAGGGGTAAAGTGACTAGGCAACAGGATAGATAATAGACAGTAGCAGCAGTATACTGTAGGTAGGGGTAAAGAGACAACAGGATAGATAATAGACAGTAGCAGCAGTATACTGTAGGTAGGGGTAAAGGGACTAGACAACAGGATATATAATAGACAGTAGCAGCAGTATACTGTAGGTAGGGGTAAAGTGACTAGGCAACAGGATAGATAATAGACAGTAGCAGCAGTATACTGTAGGTAGGGGTAAAGTGACTAGACAACAGAATAGATAATAGACAGTAGCAGCAGTATACTGTAGGTAGGGGTAAAGTGACTAGGCAACAGGATAGATAATAGACAGTAGCAGCAGTATACTGTAGGTAGGGATAAAGGGACTAGACAACAGGATAGATAATAGACAGTAGCAGCAGTATACTGTAGGTAGGGGTAAAGTGACTAGGCAACAGGATAGATAATAGACAGTAGCAGCAGTATACTGTAGGTAGGGGTAAAGGGACTAGGCAACAGGATAGATAATAGACAGTAGCAGCAGTATACTGTAGGTAGGGGTAAAGGGACTAGACAACAGGATAGATAATAGACAGTAGCAGCAGTATACTGTAGGTAGGGGTAAAGGGACTAGACAACAGGATAGATAATAGACAGTAGCAGCAGTATACTGTAGGTAGGGGTAAAGTGACTAGACAACAGGATAGATAATAGACAGTAGCAGCAGTATACTGTAGGTAGGGGTAAAGGGACTAGACAACAGGATAGATAATAGACAGTAGCAGCAGTATACTGTAGGTAGGGGTAAAGGGACTAGACAACAGGATAGATAATAGACAGTAGCAGCAGTATACTGTAGGTAGGGGTAAAGTGACTAGGCAACAGGATAGATAATAGACAGTAGCAGCAGTATACTGTAGGTAGGGGTAAAGTGACTAGGCAACAGGATAGATAATAGACAGTAGCAGCAGTATACTGTAGGTAGGGGTAAAGTGACTAGGCAACAGGATAGATAATAGACAGTAGCAGCAGTATACTGTAGGTAGGGGTAAAGTGACTAGACAACAGGATAGATAATAGACAGTAGCAGCAGTATACTGTAGGTAGGGGTAAAGTGACTAGGCAACAGGATAGATAATAGACAGTAGCAGCAGTATACTGTAGGTAGGGGTAAAGTGACTAGACAACAGGATAGATAATAGACAGTAGCAGCAGTATACTGTAGGTAGGGGTAAAGTGACTAGGCAACAGGATAGATAATAGACAGTAGCAGCAGTATACTGTAGGTAGGGGTAAAGTGACTAGGCAACAGGATAGATAATAGACAGTAGCAGCAGTATACTGTAGGTAGGGGTAAAGTGACTAGGCAACAGGATAGATAATAGACAGTAGCAGCAGTATACTGTAGGTAGGGGTAAAGTGACTAGGCAACAGGATAGATAATAGACAGTAGCAGCAGTATACTGTAGGTAGGGGTAAAGTGACTAGGCAACAGGATAGATAATAGACAGTAGCAGCAGTATACTGTAGGTAGGGGTAAAGTGACTAGGCAACAGGATAGATAATAGACAGTAGCAGCAGTATACTGTAGGTAAGGGTAAAGTGACTAGGCAACAGGATAGATAATAGACAGTAGCAGCAGTATACTGTAGGTAGGGGTAAAGTGACTAGGCAACAGGATAGATAATAGACAGTAGCAGCAGTATACTGTAGGTAGGGGTAAAGTGACTAGACAACAGGATAGATAATAGACAGTAGCAGCAGTATACTGTAGGTAGGGGTAAAGTGACTAGGCAACAGGATAGATAATAGACAGTAGCAGCAGTATACTGTAGGTAGGGGTAAAGTGACTAGACAACAGGATAGATAATAGACAGTAGCATCAGTATACTGTAGGTAGGGGTCGAGTGACTAGACAACAGGATAGATAATAGACAGTAGCAGCAGTATACTGTAGGTAGGGGTAAAGTGACTAGGCAACAGGATAGATAATAGACAGTAGCATCAGTATACTGTAGGTAGGGGTAAAGTGACTAGACAACAGGATAGATAATAGACAGTAACAGCAGTGTATGTGATGAGTCAAAATAGTTAGTGCAAAAAGGGTCAATGCAGATAGTCTGGGTAGCTATTGGTTAACTATTTAACTAACTATTTAGCAGTCTTATGGCTTGAGGGTAGAAGCTGTTCAGGGTCCTGTTGGTTCCAGGCTTGGTGCACTGGTACCGCTTGCTGTCCGGTAGCAGAGAGAACAGTCTATGACTAGGGTGGCTGGAGTCTTTGACCATTTTTAGGGACTTCCTCTGACACCGCCTGGTATAGAGGTCCTGGATGGCAGGAAGCTTGGCCCCAGTGATGTACTGGGTCGTACGCATTACCGTCTGTAGCGCCTTGCGGTCGGAGGCCAAGCAGTTACCATACCAAGCAGTTACCATACCAAGCAGTTACCATACCAAGCAGTTGCCATGCCAAGCAGTTACCATACCAAGCAGTTGCCATACCAAGCAGTTACCATACCAAGCAGTTGCCATACCAAGCAGTTACCATACTAAGCAGTTGCCATACCAAGCAGTTGCCATACCAAGCAGTTGCCATACCAAGCAGTTACCATACCAAGCAGTTACCATACCAAGCAGTTACCATACCAAGCAGTGATTCAGCCAGTCAAGATGCTCTCAATTGAGCAGCTGTAGAAGTCTTTCTGATTGAGAGGGGGTCAAATACTTATTTCCCTCATTAAAATGCAAATCAATTTATAACATTTTTGACATGCGTTTTTCTGGATTTTTTTGTTGTTATTCTGTCTCTCACTGTTCAAATAAACCTTCCATTAAAATTATAGACTGATCATGTCTTTGTCAGTGGGAAAACATACAAAATCAGCAGGGGATCAAATACTTTTTTCCCTCACTGTACGTACGGTCACTGTAGGGATGATGTCATCGACGCACTTATTAATGAAGTCCTGTAGCTTAGCATCCATTTCATCGGACCACTTCCGTATTGAGCCCCTCTCTTGTCATTCCTGTTTCAGTATTTGCTTGTAAGCGGGAATCAGGAGGATAGAGTTATGGTCAGATTAGCCAAATGGATTGCGAGGGAGAGCTTTGTATGTGTTTCTGTGTGTGGAGTAAAGGTGATCTAGAGTTTTTTTTTGCCTCTAGTTGCACAAGTGGCATGCTGGTAAAAATGAGGTAAGATGGATTTCAGTTTCCCTGCAATAAAATCACTGGCCACTAGGAGTGCTGCCTTTGGATGTGCATTTTTTGTTTGCCAGAATACACTGAAGAGGAGTTGAGACAGTGAGAAGAAGAATTGCGAGACCAGCAACCTAGACCAGCTGGAGTAGGACTCAGATGACAGACAAGTAAGTAAGTAAGTAGCCACCCTAGTCATAGACTGTTCTCTCTGCTACTGCACGGCAAGCGGTACCGTAGCGCCAAGTCTAGGTCCAAAAGGCTTCTCAACAGCTTCTACCCCCAAGCCATAAGACTCCTGAACAGCTAATCAAATGGCTACCAGGACTATTTGCACTGCCCCCCCCACCCCCATCTTTTTACGCTGCTGCCATTCTGTTAATTATTTAAGCATAGTCACTTTAACTCTGCCCACATGTACATATTACTTCAACTACCTCAACTAGCCGGTGACCCCGCACATTGACTCTGCACCGGTACCCCCCTGTATATATAGCCTCCCTACTGTTATTTTATTTTACTTCTGCTCTTTTTTTCTCAACACTTTTTTGTTGTTTTATTCTACTTTTTTATAAAAAATAAATGCATTGTTGGTTAAGGGCTGTAAGTAAGCATTTCACATTAATGTCTGCACCTGTTGTATTTGGCGCATGTGGCCAATAAAATTCGATTTGATTTTATTTGATTTTTGCTGTTGGTAGCTAGCTACAAATATAAGCTCTCTTCTTACACAAGGCTTGTTGTTCGGTACAGTACAATTTGGTGATCGATTCGGGCCATAACTACAAGGCAAGCTGCACTACTGATGCAGCTGGAATCATTTAGTCACTTGTCAGTACACTGGTAATATATACAATGGGGGAAAAAAGTATTTAGTCAGCCACCAATTGTGCAAGTTCTCCCACTTAAAAAGATGAGAGAGGACTGTAATTTTCATCATAGGTACACGTCAACTATGACAGACAAATTGAGGAAAAAAAATCCAGAAAATCACATTGTAGGATTTTTAATGAATTTATTTGCAAATTATGGTGGAAAATAAGTATTTGGTCACCTACAAACAAGCAAGATGTCTGGCTCTCACAGACCTGTAACTTCTTCTTTAAGAGGCTCCTCTGTCCTCCACTCGTTACCTGTATTAATGGCACCTGTTTGAACTTGTTATCAGTATAAAAGACACCTGTCCACAACCTCAAAGACTCACACTCCAAACTCCACTATGGCCAAGACCAAAGAGCTGTCAAAGGACACCAGAAACAAAATTGTAGACCTGCACCAGGCTGGGAAGACTGAATCTGCAATAGGTAAGCAGCTTGGTTTGAAGAAATCAACTGTGGGAGCAATTATTAGGAAATGGAAGACATACAAGACCACTGATAATCTCCCTCGATCTGGGGCTCCACGCAAGATCTCACCCCGTGGGGTCAAAATGATCACAAGAACGGTGAGCATAAATCCCAGAACCACACGGGGGGACCTAGTGAATGACCTGCAGAGAGCTGGGACCAAAGTAACAAAGCCTAGTAACACACTACGCCGCCAGGGACTCAAATCCTGCAGTGCCAGACGTGTCCTCCTGCTTAAGCCAGTACATGTCCAGGCCCATCTGAAGTTTGCTAGAGTGCATTTGGATGATCCAGAAGAGGATTGGGAGAATGTCATATGGTCAGATGAAACCAAAATATAACTTTTTGGTAAAAACTCAACTCGTCGTGTTTGGAGGACAAAGAATGCTGAGTTGCAGGAAAGAATGAAAGAATGAATGGGGCCATGTATCGTGAGATTTTGAGTGAAAACCTCCTTCCATCAGCAAGGGCATTGAAGATGAAACGTGGCTGGGTCTTTCAGCATGACAATGATCCCAAACACACCGCCCGGGCAACGAAGGAGTGGCTTCGTAAGAAGCATTTCAAGGTCCTGGAGTGGCCTAGCCAGTCTCCAGATCTCAACCCCATAGAAAATCTTTGGAGGGAGTTGAAAGTCTGTGTTGCCCAGCGACAGCCCCGAAACATCATTGCTCTAGAGGAGATCTGCATGGAGGAATGGGCCAAAATACCAGCAACAGTGTTTGAAAACCTTGTGAAGACTTACAGAAAACGTTTGACCTGTGTCATTGCCAACAAAGGGTATATAACAAAGTATTGAGAAACTTTTGTTATTGACCAAATACTTATTTTCCACCATAATTTGCAAATAAATTCATAACAAATCCTACAATGTGATGTTTTTGAATTTTTTTCCTCATTTTGTCTGCCATAGTTGACGTGTACCTATGATGAAAATTACAGGCCTCTCTCATCTTTTTAAGTGGGAGAACTTAAAACATAATTATATACAGTGCCTTCGCAAAGTATTCAGATCCCTTGACTTTTCCCACATTTTGTTACGTTACAGCCTTATTCTAAAATGGATTAAATTGTTTTTTCCCTCTCATCAATCTACACACAATACCCCATAATGACAAAGCAAAAACTGATTTTTAGATATTTTTGCACATTTATTAAACTCAAATATCACCTTTACATAAGTATTCAGACCCTTTACTCAGTACTTTGTTGAAGCACCTTTGGCAGCGATTACAGCCTTGAGTCTTCTTGGGTATGACGCTACAAGCTTGGCACACCTGTATTTGGGGAGTTTCTCCCATTCCTCTCTGCAGATCCTCTCAAGCTCTGTCAGGTTGGATGGGGAGCGTTGCTGCACAGCTATTTTCAGGTCTCTCCAGAGATGTTCGATCGGGTTCAAGTCTGGGCTCTGGCTGGGCCACTCAAGGACATCCAGAGACTTGTCCCGAAACCACTCCTGCATTGTCTTGGCTGTGTGCTTAGGGTTGTTGTCCTGTTGGAAGGTGAACCGTCGCCCCAGTCTGAGGTCCTGAGCACTCTGGAGCAGGTTTTCATCAAGGATCTCTCTGTACTTTGCTCCGTTCATCTTTCCCTCAATCCTGACTAGTCTTCCAGTCCCTGCCGCTGAAAAACATCCCCACAGCATGATGCTGCCACCACCATGCCTCACCGTAGGGATGGTGCCAGGTTTCCTCCAGACGTGACGCTTGGCATTCAGGCGAAAGAGTTCAATCTTGGTTTCATCAGACCAGAGAATCTTGTTTCTCATGGTCTGAGAGTCCTTTAGGTGCCTTTTGGCAAACTCCAAGCGGGCTGTCATGTGCCTTTTAATGAGGAGTGTCTTCCGTCTGGCCACTCTACCATAAAGGCCTGATTGGTGGAGTGCTGCAGGGATGGTTGTCCTTCTGGAAGTGTCTCCCATCTCCACAGAGGAACTCTAGAGCTCTGTCAGAGTGACCATCGGGTTCTTGGTCACCTACCTGACCAAGGCCCTTCTCCCCCGATTGCTTAGTTTGGCTGGGCGGCCAGCTCTAGGAAGAGTCTTGGTGGTTCCAAACGTATTCCATTTTAAGAATGATGGAGGCCACTGTGTTCTTGGGGACTTTCCGGTCAGGTCTCCCAGTAGTGGTTGGTACCGAGGAATATCAAGCCCGCTGACCTGATGACCCGGGTGGTTTATTCACCCTCATCACTCGGGACCTCTTCCTCTAGCCGGTCCGCCCGGAAGAATTCTCTCAGCACTTTGTTTCGCAACAAAGCCTCCTGCACTCATGCTGCCAAACATGCCCTCGTAAAACTGACTATCCTACCGATCCTTGACTTCGGCGATGTCATTTACAAAATAGCCTCCAACACTCTACTCAGCAAATTGGATGTAGTCTATCACAGTGCCATCCGTTTTGTCACCAAAGCCCCATATACTACCCACCACTGTGACCTGTACGCTCTTGTTGGCTGGTCCTCACTACATATTCGTCGCCAAACCCACTGGCTTCAGGTCATCTATAAATCACTTCTAGGCAAATCCCCGCCTTATCTTAGATCATTGGTCACCATAGCAACTCCCACCCGTAGTCTGCGCTCCAGCAGGTATATCTCACTGGTCATCCCCAAAGCCAACACCTCCTTTGGCCGCCATTCCTTCCAGTTCTCTGCTGCAAATGACTGGAACGAATTGCAAAAATCTCTGAAGCTGGAGACTCTTATCTCCCTCACTAACTTTAAGCATCAGTTGTCAGAGCAGCTTACCGATCACTGCACCTGTACACAGCCCATCTGTAATTAGCCCACCCAACTACGTCATCCCCATATTGTTATTTAAATTGTTATTTATTTTGCTCATTTGCACCCCAGTATCTCTATTTGCACATCATCTTTTGCACATCTATCACTCCAGTGTTAATACTAAATTGTAATTATTTTGCACTATGGCCTATTTATTGCCTTACCTCCATAACTTGCTACATTTGCACACACTGTATATATATTTTCTGTTGTATTTTTGACTTTATGTTTTGTTTTACCCCATATGTAACTCTGTTTTGTTGTTGTTTTTATCGCACTGCTTTGCTTTATCTTGGCCAGGTCGCAGTTGTAAATGAGAACTTGTTCTCAACTGGTTTACCTGGTTAAATAAAGGTGAAATAAAAAAAGTAAAATAAAAAAAAGACACAGATCATGTTTATTCCTAACTCCAGTATATTTATTAAGCTCAATATGGAGTCATGGAAAGATTTAGTAGATTTTAGTAAGAATCTAGAAGGTGACTTACACTAGTTCCTGGTGCTGAGCCAGATGTTGATGGGATCGGAATCTAAATAGAACACGTAGTCACGTAGTGCCGGAAGACGTGTGTAAACAGGGCCTCCGCAGTCTGCAGGGCCGTGGGGAGACCGGGCAGAGGAAGGAGGAAGACGTGTGTAAACAGGGCCTCCGCAGTCTGCAGGGCCGTGGGGAGACCGGGCAGAGGAAGGAGGAAGACGTGTGTAAACAGGGCCTCCGCAGTCTGCAGAGCCGTGGGGAGACCGGGCAGAGGAAGGAGGAAGACGTGTGTAAACAGGGCCTCCGCAGTCTGCAGGGCCGTGGGGAGACCGGGCAGAGGAAGGAGGAAGACGTGTGTAAACAGGGCCTCCGCAGTCTGCAGGGCCGTGGGGAGACCGGGCAGAGGAAGGAGGAAGACGTGTGTAAACAGGGCCTCCGCAGTCTGCAGGGCCGTGGGGAGACCGGGCAGAGGAAGGAGGAAGACGTGTGTAAACAGGGCCTCCGCAGTCTGCAGGGCCGTGGGGAGACCGGGCAGAGGAAGGAGGAAGACGTGTGTAAACAGGGCCTCCGCAGTCTGCAGGGCCGTGGGGAGACCGGGCAGAGGAAGGAGGCGGCAGGACTTGGAAAAGCGATCCACAACGATCAGGATGGTGATGTTACCTTGAGAGAGGGGAAGATCAGTCAGGAAATCAACACTTAGATGAGACCATGGCCATTGTGAAACTGGTAAGGGCTGTAACTTACCCGCTGGGAGGTGCCTAGGTGCCTTACTCTGGGCGCACACCGAGCAGGAGGAGACGTACACCCTCACGTCCTTTGCCAAGGTAGGCCACCAGTACTTTCCGGACAGGCAGCGCGCTGTACGGCCGATACCTAGGTGACCAGAGGAGGGTGACGTGTGTGCCCAATAGATCAGACGGTCACGGACAACAGCAGGCACGTACTGCAGCCCAGCTGGACACTGAGGTGGAGATGGCTCTGTGCGTAACGCCTGCTCTATATCCGCGTCCATCGCCCATACTACCGGCGCCACAATGCAGGAGGCCGGCAGTATTAGGGTGTTGTCTCTGGGCCTCTCCTCTGTGTCGTACAGCCGTGACAGTGCATCTGCCTTCACGTTCTTCGTACCCGGGATGTATGATAGTGTAAAATCAAACCGGGTGAAGAATAGGGCCCACCTGGCCTGGCGAGGATTCAGCCTCCTCACTGCCCGGATGTACTCCAGGTTACGGTGGTCCATCCAGACGAGGAAAGGGTGTTTCGCCCCTTCGAGCCAATGCCTTGGTGGTGGACTTGGCGACGAATGTTTCCATATCCGCCGTTTCAGCCTGCGACAGGGGGTACACATGACTCCTGGGAGGTACAGCGTCTACCCGGAGGTTTATCGCGCAATCCCCCGCCCGATGAGGTGGTAACTTGGTAGCCTGCGTTTTAGAGATGGTATTTGCCAAATCGAGGTATTCAGGGGGAATGCGCACGGTGGAGGTACTGTCTGGACTTTCCACCGTGGTTACACCAACGGAAACACCTAGACACCTACCCTGACACTCTCGCATCCACCCTGTGAGAACCCTCTGCGGCCATGAGAAGGTGGGGTTGTGGAGTGCTAACCAAGGGATACCTAATACCACAGGGAAGGCAGGAGACTCAATAATATAAAAAGTGACCTGCTCACAATGAGTCTCCTGGGTGATCATGGTGACTGGTGCAGTAACCTCCTTAACAAACCCGGACCCTAATGGTCGACTATCAAGTGCTCTGATGGGGAGTGGAATGGATAGGGAAACCAATGAAATGCCTAGCCGGTGTGAGAATTCCCTGTCCATAAAGTTCCCAGCTGCGCCTGAATCGACTAGCGCCTTACACTGGGGAACTACCATGTGATCGGGAAAGTAGATGGGTAGGGTACAGTGCGCAGCAGAGGGTACCTGGGGTATCTGAACGATACCTGGGGTGATGCAAGAGTGCCCTGCCTGTCGCCTCCAGACCCAAAAGAGCGTTGACGACATCGTGCGGTGTAATGTCCCTTCGTGCCACCAGTGTGACACTGTCGCTGTCGTCCTCCTCTCTCTCGGATGGCGGTTCCACCAAGCTCCATCGGCTCGGGATCCGAGTATCCCTATATCTCCATCCCTCTATCTCTATCCCTCTATCTCTATCCCTCTACCTCTATCCCTCTATCTCTATCCCTCTATCTCTACCTCTATCCCTCTATCTCTATCCCTCTATCTCTATCCCTCTATCTCTATCCCTCTACCTCTATCCCTCTATCTCTATCCCTCTATCTCTACGCCTCTATCTCTATCCCTCTATCTCTATCCCTCTATCTCTATGCCTCTATCTCTATCCCTCTATCTCTATCCCTCTATCTCTATCCCTCTATCTCCATCCCTCTATCTCCATCCCTCTATCTCCATCCCTCTACCTCTATCCCTCTATCTCTATCCCTCTATCTCTATGCCTCTATCTCTATCCCTCTATCTCTATCCCTCTATCTCTATCACTCTATCTCTAACCCTCTATCTCTATCCCTCTATCTCTACCTCTATCCCTCTATCTCTATCTCTATCCCTCTATCTATATCCCTCTATCTCCATCCATCTATCTCTATCCCTCTATCTCCATCCCTCTATCTCTATCTTTCTATCTCTATCCCTATATCTCTATCCCTCTATCTCCATCCCTCTATCTCCATCCCTCCATCTCTATCCCTCTATCTCTATCCCTCTACCTCTATCCCTCTACCTCTATCCCTCCATCCCTCTATCCCTCTATCTCTATCTCTATCCCTCTATCTCTATCCCTCTATCTCCATCCCTCCATCCCTCTATCTCTATCCCTCTATCTTCATCCCTCCATCCCTCTTCCTCTATCCCTCTATCTCTATCCCTCTATCCCTCTATCTCCATCCCTCTATCTCCATCCCGCTATCTCATCCCTATATATCCATCCCTCTATCTCTATCTCTATCCCTCTATCTCTATCCCTCTATCTCCATCCCTCTATCTCTATCCCTCTACCTCTATCCCTCTATCTCCATCCCTCTATCTCCATCCCTCTATCTCTATCCCTCTATCTCTATCCCTCTATATCTATCCCACTATCTCTATCCCTCTATCTTTATCCCTCTATCTCTATTCCTCTATCTCCATCCCTCTATCTCTATCCCTCTATCTCTATTCCTCTACCTCTATTCCTCTAGCTCCACCCCTCTATCTCTATCCCTCTATCTCATCCCTCCAGCCCTCTACCTCTATCCCTCTATCTCTATCCCTCTATCTCTATCCCTCTATCTCTATCCCTCTATCTCTATTCCTCTACCTCTATTCCTCTAGCTCCATCCCTCTATCTCTATCCCTCTATCTCATCCCTCCATCCCTCTACCTCTATCCCTCTATCCCTCTACCTCTATCTCTATCCCTCTATCTCCATCCCTCTATCTCTATCCCTCTATCCCTCTATCTCTATTCCTCTATCTCCATATCTCTATCTCTATCCCTCTATCTCCATCCCTCTACCTCTATCCCTCTATCCCTCTATCTCCATCCCTCTATCTCCATCCCTCTATCTCTATCCCTCTATCTCCATCCCTCCATCCCTCTATCTCTATCCCTCTATCTCCATCCCTCCATCCCTCTACCTCTATCCCTCTATCTCTACCTCTATCCCTCTATCTCTATCTCTATCCCTCTATCTCCATCCCTCCATCTCTATCCCTCTATCTCTATCCCTCTACCTCTATCCCTCTACCTCTATCCCTCCATCCCTCTATCCCTCTATCTCTATCTCTATCCCTCTATCTCTATCCCTCTATCTCCATCCCTCCATCCCTCTATCTCTATCCCTCTATCTTCATCCCTCCATCCCTCTTCCTCTATCCCTCTATCTCTATCCCTCTATCCCTCTATCTCCATCCCTCTATCTCCATCCCGCTATCTCATCCCTATATATCCATCCCTCTATCTCTATCTCTATCCCTCTATCTCTATCCCTCTATCTCCATCCCTCTATCTCTATCCCTCTACCTCTATCCCTCTATCTCCATCCCTCTATCTCCATCCCTCTATCTCTATCCCTCTATCTCTATCCCTCTATCTCTATCCCACTATCTCTATCCCTCTATCTTTATCCCTCTATCTCTATTCCTCTATCTCCATCCCTCTATCTCTATCCCTCTATCTCTATTCCTCTACCTCTATTCCTCTAGCTCCACCCCTCTATCTCTATCCCTCTATCTCATCCCTCCAGCCCTCTACCTCTATCCCTCTATCTCTATCCCTCTATCTCTATCCCTCTATCTCTATCCCTCTATCTCTATTCCTCTACCTCTATTCCTCTAGCTCCATCCCTCTATCTCTATCCCTCTATCTCATCCCTCCATCCCTCTACCTCTATCCCTCTATCCCTCTACCTCTATCTCTATCCCTCTATCTCCATCCCTCTATCTCTATCCCTCTATCCCTCTATCTCTATTCCTCTATCTCCATATCTCTATCTCTATCCCTCTATCTCCATCCCTCTACCTCTATCCCTCTATCCCTCTATCTCCATCCCTCTATCTCCATCCCTCTATCTCTATCCCTCTATCTCCATCCCTCCATCCCTCTATCTCTATCCCTCTATCTCCATCCCTCCATCCCTCTACCTCTATCCCTCTATCTCTACCTCTATCCCTCTATCTCTATCTCTATCCCTCTATCTCTATCCCTCTATCTCCATCCCTCTATCTCTATCGCTCTATCTCCATCCCTCCATCCCTCTACCTCTATCCCTCTATCTCCATCCCTCTATCTCCATCCCTCTATCTCTATCCCTCTATCTCTATCGCTCTATCTCTATCCCTCTATCTCTATCCCTCTATCTCTATCCCTCTATCTCCATCCCTCCATCACTCTTCCTCTATCCCTCTATCTCTACCTCTATCCCTATATCTCTATCCCTCTATCTCTATCCCTCTATCTATATCTCTACCTCTATCCCTCTATCTCTATCCCTCTATCTCTATCCCTCTATCTCTATCCCTCTATCTCCATCCCTCCATCCCTCTATCTTTATCCCTCTATCTCCATCCCTCCATCCCTCTTCCTCTATCCCTCTATCTCTACCTCTATCCCTCTATCTCTATCTCTATCCCTCTATCTATATCTCTACCTCTATCCCTCTACCTCTATCCCTCCATCCCTCTATCTCTATCCATATATCTCTATCCCTCTACCTCTATCCCTCTATCTCTACCTCTATCCCTCTATCTCTATCTCTATCCCTCTATCTCTACCTCTATCCCTCTACCTCTATCCCTCCATCCCTCCATCTCTATCCCTCTATCTCTATCCATCTATCTCTATCCCTCTATCTCTATCTCTATCCCTCTATCTCTATCCCTCTATCTCCATCCCTCTATCTCTATTCCTCTATCTCAATCCCTCTATCTCTATCCCTCTATCTCTATCCCTCTATCTCTATCCCTCTCTCTATCCCTCTATCTCTATCCCTCTACCTCTATCCCTCTATCCCTCTATCTCTATCCCTCTATCTCCATCCCTCTATCCCTCTATCTCTATCCCTCTATCCCTCTATCTCTATCCCTCTATCTCCATCCCTCTACCTATATCCCTCTATCTATATCCCTCTATCTCTATCCCTCTATCCCTCTATCTCTATCCCTCTATCTCCATCCCTCTACCTCTATTCCTCTATCTCTATCCCTCTATCTCCATCCCTCTATCCCTCTATCTCTATCCCTATATCTCTATCCCTCTATCCCTCTATCTCCATCCCTCTATCTCCATCCCTCTATCTCTATCCCTCTATCTATATCCCTCTATCTCCATCCCTCTATCTCTATCCCTCTATCTCTATCCCTCTATCCCTCTATCTCTATCCATCTATGCCTCTATCTCTATCCCTCTATCTCTATCCCTCTATCTCATCCCCCTACCTCTATCCCTCTATCTCTATCCCTCTATCTCCATCCCTCTATCCTTCTATCTCTATCCCTCTATCTCTATCCCTCTATCCCTCTATCTCTATCCCTCTATCTCCATCCCTCTACCTCTATCCCTCTATCTCTATCCCTCTATCTCTATCCCTCTATCCCTCTATCTCTATCCCTCTATCTCCATCCCTCTACCTCTATTCCTATATCTCCATCCCTCTATCTCTATCCCTCTATCTCTATCCCTCTATCTCTATCCCTCTATCTCTATCCCTCTATCTCTATCCCTCTATCCCTCTATCTCCATCCCTCTATCTACATACCTCTATCTCCATCCCTCTATCTCTATCCCTCTATCTCTATCCCTCTATCTCTATCCCTCTATCTCTATCCCTCTATCTCTATCCCTCTATCTCCATCCCTCCATCTCTATCCTTCGATCTCTATCTCTCTATCTCTATGCCTCTACCTCTATCCCTCTATCTCCATCCCTCTATCTCTATCCCTCTATCTCTATCCTTCTATCTCATCTCTCTATCTCTATCCCTCTATCTCTATCCCTCCATCTCCATCCCTCTATCTCTATCCCTCTATCTCTATTCCTCTACCTCTATTCCTCTAGCTCCACCCCTCTATCTCTATCCCTCTATCTCATCCCTCCAGCCCTCTACCTCTATCCCTCTATCTCTATCCCTCTATCTCTATCCCTCTATCTCTATCCCTCTATCTCTATTCCTCTACCTCTATTCCTCTAGCTCCATCCCTCTATCTCTATCCCTCTATCTCATCCCTCCATCCCTCTACCTCTATCCCTCTATCCCTCTACCTCTATCTCTATCCCTCTATCTCCATCCCTCTATCTCTATCCCTCTATCCCTCTATCTCTATTCCTCTATCTCCATATCTCTATCTCTATCCCTCTATCTCCATCCCTCCATCCCTCTACCTCTATCCCTCTATCCCTCTATCTCCATCCCTCTATCTCCATCCCTCTATCTCCATCCCTCTATCTCTATCCCTCTATCTCCATCCCTCCATCCCTCTATCTCTATCCCTCTATCTCCATCCCTCCATCCCTCTACCTCTATCCCTCTATCTCTACCTCTATCCCTCTATCTCTATCTCTATCCCTCTATCTCTATCCCTCTATCTCTATCCCTCTATCTCTATCGCTCTATCTCCATCCCTCCATCCCTCTACCTCTATCCCTCTATCTCCATCCCTCTATCTCCATCCCTCTATCTCTATCCCTCTATCTCTATCGCTCTATCTCTATCCCTCTATCTCTATCCCTCTATCTCTATCCCTCTATCTCCATCCCTCCATCACTCTTCCTCTATCCCTCTATCTCTACCTCTATCCCTATATCTCTATCCCTCTATCTCTATCCCTCTATCTATATCTCTACCTCTATCCCTCTATCTCTATCCCTCTATCTCTATCCCTCTATCTCCATCCCTCCATCCCTCTATCTCTATCCCTCTATCTCCATCCCTCCATCCCTCTTCCTCTATCCCTCTATCTCTACCTCTATCCCTCTATCTCTATCTCTATCCCTCTATCTATATCTCTACCTCTATCCCTCTACCTCTATCCCTCCATCCCTCTATCTCTATCCATATATCTCTATCCCTCTACCTCTATCCCTCTATCTCTACCTCTATCCCTCTATCTCTATCTCTATCCCTCTATCTCTACCTCTATCCCTCTACCTCTATCCCTCCATCCCTCCATCTCCATCCCTCTATCTCTATCCATCTATCTCTATCCCTCTATCTCTATCTCTATCCCTCTATCTCTATCCCTCTATCTCCATCCCTCTATCTCTATTCCTCTATCTCAATCCCTCTATCTCTATCCCTCTATCTCTATCCCTCTATCTCTATCCCTCTCTCTATCCCTCTATCTCTATCCCTCTACCTCTATCCCTCTATCCCTCTATCTCTATCCCTCTATCTCCATCCCTCTATACCTCTATCTCTATCCCTCTATCCCTCTATCTCTATCCCTCAATCTCCATCCCTCTACCTATATCCCTCTATCTATATCCCTCTATCTCTATCCCTCTATCCCTCTATCTCTATCCCTCTATCTCCATCCCTCTACCTCTATTCCTCTATCTCTATCCCTCTATCTCCATCCCTCTATCCCTCTATCTCTATCCCTCTATCTCTATCCCTCTATCTCCATCCCTCTATCCCTCTATCTCCATCCCTCTATCTCCATCCCTCTATCTCTATCCCTCTATCTCTATCCCTCTATCTCCATCCCTCTATCTCTATCCCTCTATCTCTATCCCTCTATCCCTCTATCTCTATCCATCTATGCCTCTATCTCTATCCCTCTATCTCTATCCCTCTATCTCATCCCTCTACCTCTATCCCTCTATCTCTATCCCTCTATCTCCATCCCTCTATCCCTCTATCTCTATCCCTCTATCTCTATCCCTCTATCCCTCTATCTCTATCCCTCTATCTCCATCCCTCTACCTCTATCCCTCTATCTCTATCCCTCTATCTCTATCCCTCTATCCCTCTATCTCTATCCCTCTATCTCCATCCCTCTACCTCTATTCCTATATCTCCATCCCTCTATCTCTATCCCTCTATCTCTATCCCTCTATCTCTATCCCTCTATCTCTATCCCTCTATCCCTCTATCTCCATCCCTCTATCTACATACCTCTATCTCCATCCCTCTATCTCCATCCCTCTATCTCTATCCCTCTATATCTATCCCTCTATCTCTATCCCTCTATCTCCATCCCTCCATCTCTATCCTTCGATCTCTA
The DNA here is from genome assembly GCF_964263955.1 of Coregonus lavaretus. Lineage (NCBI taxonomy): Eukaryota > Metazoa > Chordata > Actinopteri > Salmoniformes > Salmonidae > Coregonus > Coregonus lavaretus. The sequence continues at coordinate 177,389 of NW_028160720.1, forward strand.
TCTCTCTATCTCTATGCCTCTACCTCTATCCCTCTATCTCCATCCCTCTATCTCTATCCCTCTATCTCTATCCTTCTATCTCAATCCCTCTATCTCTATCCCTCTATCTCTATCCCTCTATCTCCATCCCTCTATCTCTAACCCTCTACCTCAATCCCTCTATCTCTATCCCTCTATCTCCATCCCTCCATCTCTATCCCTCTATCTCTATCCCTCTATCTCTATCCCTCTATCTCTATCCCTCCATCTCTATCCCTCTATCTCTATCCCTCTATCTCTATCCCTCTATCTCTATCCCTCTATCTCCATCCCTCTATCTCTATCCCTCTATCTCTATCCCTCTATCTCCATCCCTCTATCTCTATCCCTCTATCTCTATCCCTCTATCTCCATCCCTCTATCTCTATCCCTCTACCTCTATCCCTCTATCTCCATCCCTCTATCTCCATCCCTCTATCTCTATCCCCCTATCTCTATCCCTCTCTCTCCATCCCTCTATCTCTATCCCTCTATCTCTATCCCTCTATCTCTATTCCTCTACCTCTATCCCTCTAGCTCCATCCCTCTATCTCTATCCCTCTACCTCTATCCCTCTATCCCTCTATCTCAATCCCTCCATCCCTCTATCTCCATCCCTCTATCTCCATCCCTCTATCTCCATCCCTCTATCTATATCCCTATATCTCTATCCCTCTATCTCTATCCCTCTATCTCTATCCCTCTATCACTCTATCTCTATCCATCTATGCCTCTATCTCTATCCCTCTATCTCTATACCTCTATCTCATCCCTCTATCTCTATCTCTCTATCCCTCTATCTCCATCCCTATATCTCTATCCCTCTATCTCTATCCCTCTATCTCTATCCCTCTATCTCTATCCCTCTATCTCTATCCCTCTATCCCTCCATCTCTATCCCTCTATCTCTATCCCTCTACCTCTGTCCCTCTATCTCTATCCCTCTATCTCTATCCCTCTATCTCTATCCCTCTATCTCTATCCCGCTATCTCATCCCTCTATCTCTATCCCTCTATCTCTATCCCCCTATCTCTATCCCTCTCTCTCCATCCCTCTATCTCTATCCCTCTATCTCTATCCCTCTATCCCTCTATCCCCCTATCCCTCTATCCCTCTATCTCTATCCCTCTATCTCTATCCCTCTACCTCTATCCCTCTATCTCCATCCCTCTATCTCCATCCCTCTATCTCTATCACTCTATCTCTATCACTCTATCTCTACCTCTATCCCTCTATCTCCATCCCTCTATCTCCATCCCTCTATCTCTATCCCTCTATCTCTATCCCTCTATCTCCATCCCTCTATCTCTATCCCTCTATCTATATCCCTCTATCTCTATTCCTCTACCTCTATCCCTCTAGCTCCATCCCTCTATCTCTATCCCTCTATCTCCATCCCTCCATCCCTCTACCTCTATCCCTCTATCTCCATCCCTCTATCTCCATCCCTCTATCTCTATCCCTCTATCTCTATCCCTCTATCTCTATCCCTCTATCTCCATCCCTCCATCCCTCTATCTCTATCCCTCTATCCCTCTATCTCTATCCCTCTATCTCATCCCTCTACCTCTATTCCTCTATCTCTATTCCTCTATCTCCATCCCTCTATCTCCATCCCTCTATCTCTATCCCTCTATCTCTATCCCTCTATCCCTCTATCTCCATCCCTCTATCTACATACCTCTATCTCCATCCCTCTATCTCCATCCCTCTATCTCTATCCCTCTATCTCTATCCCTCTATCTCTATCCCTCTATCTCCATCCCTCCATCTCTATCCCTCGATCTCTATCCCTCTATCTCTATCCCTCTACCTCTATCCCTCTATCTCCATCCCTCTATCTCTATCCCTCTATCTCTATCCTTCTATCTCAATCCCTCTATCTCTATCCCTCTATCTCTATCCCTCTATCTCCATCCCTCTATCTCTAACCCTCTACCTCAATCCCTCTATCTCTATCCCTCTATCTCATCCCTCCATCTCTATCCCTCTATCTCTATCCCTCTATCTCTATCCCTCTATCTCTATTCCTCTACCTCTATCCCTCTAGCTCCATCCCTCTATCTCTATCCCTCTACCTCTATCCCTCTATCCCTCTATCTCAATCCCTCCATCCCTCTATCTCCATCCCTCTATCTCCATCCCTCTATCTATATCCCTATATCTCTATCCCTCTATCTCTATCCTCTATCTCTATCCCTCTATCTCTATCCCTCTATCCATCTATCTCTATCCATCTATGCCTCTATCTCTATCCCTCTATCTCCATCCCTCTATCTCCATCCCTCTATCTATATCCCTCTATCTCTATCCCTCTATCTCCATCCCTCTATCTCTATCCCTCTATCTCTATCCCTCTATCTCTATCCCTCTATCTCTATCCCGCTATCTCATCCCTCTATCTCTATCCCTCTATCTCTATCCCCCTATCTCTATCCCTCTCTCTCCATCCCTCTATCTCTATCCCTCTATCTCTATCCCTCTATCCCTCTATCCCCCTATCCCTCTATCCCTCTATCTCTATCCCTCTATCTCTATCCCTCTACCTCTATCCCTCTATCTCCATCCCTCTATCTCTATCCCTCTATCTCTATACCTCTATCTCATCCCTCTATCTCTATCTCTCTATCCCTCTATCTCCATCCCTATATCTCTATCCCTCTATCTCTATCCCTCTATCTCTATCCCTCTATCTCTATCCCTCTATCTCTATCCCTCTATCCCTCCATCTCTATCCCTCTATCTCTATCCCTCTACCTCTGTCCCTCTATCTCTATCCCTCTATCTCTATCCCTCTATCTCTATCCCTCTATCTCTATCCCGCTATCTCATCCCTCTATCTCTATCCCTCTATCTCTATCCCCCTATCTCTATCCCTCTCTCTCCATCCCTCTATCTCTATCCCTCTATCTCTATCCCTCTATCCCTCTATCCCCCTATCCCTCTATCCCTCTATCTCTATCCCTCTATCTCTATCCCTCTACCTCTATCCCTCTATCTCCATCCCTCTATCTCCATCCCTCTATCTCTATCACTCTATCTCTATCACTCTATCTCTACCTCTATCCCTCTATCTCCATCCCTCTATCTCCATCCCTCTATCTCTATCCCTCTATCTCTATCCCTCTATCTCCATCCCTCTATCTCTATCCCTCTATCTATATCCCTCTATCTCTATTCCTCTACCTCTATCCCTCTAGCTCCATCCCTCTATCTCTATCCCTCTATCTCCATCCCTCCATCCCTCTACCTCTATCCCTCTATCTCCATCCCTCTATCTCCATCCCTCTATCTCTATCCCTCTATCTCTATCCCTCTATCTCTATCCCTCTATCTCCATCCCTCCATCCCTCTATCTCTATCCCTCTATCCCTCTATCTCTATCCCTCTATCTCATCCCTCTACCTCTATTCCTCTATCTCTATTCCTCTATCTCCATCCCTCTATCTCCATCCCTCTATCTCTATCCCTCTATCTCTATCCCTCTATCCCTCTATCTCCATCCCTCTATCTACATACCTCTATCTCCATCCCTCTATCTCCATCCCTCTATCTCTATCCCTCTATCTCTATCCCTCTATCTCTATCCCTCTATCTCCATCCCTCCATCTCTATCCCTCGATCTCTATCCCTCTATCTCTATCCCTCTACCTCTATCCCTCTATCTCCATCCCTCTATCTCTATCCCTCTATCTCTATCCTTCTATCTCAATCCCTCTATCTCTATCCCTCTATCTCTATCCCTCTATCTCCATCCCTCTATCTCTAACCCTCTACCTCAATCCCTCTATCTCTATCCCTCTATCTCATCCCTCCATCTCTATCCCTCTATCTCTATCCCTCTATCTCTATCCCTCTATCTCTATTCCTCTACCTCTATCCCTCTAGCTCCATCCCTCTATCTCTATCCCTCTACCTCTATCCCTCTATCCCTCTATCTCAATCCCTCCATCCCTCTATCTCCATCCCTCTATCTCCATCCCTCTATCTATATCCCTATATCTCTATCCCTCTATCTCTATCCCTCTATCTCTATCCCTCTATCTCTATCCCTCTATCCATCTATCTCTATCCATCTATGCCTCTATCTCTATCCCTCTATCTCCATCCCTCTATCTCCATCCCTCTATCTATATCCCTCTATCTCTATCCCTCTATCTCCATCCCTCTACCTCTATCCCTCTATCTCCATCCCTCTATCTCTATCCCTCTATCTCTATCCTTCTATCTCAATCCCTCTATCTCTATCCCTCTATCTCTATCCCTCTATCTCCATCCCTCTATCTCTAACCCTCTACCTCAATCCCTCTATCTCTATCCCTCTATCTCCATCCCTCCATCTCTATCCCTCTATCTCTATCCCTCTATCTCTATCCTCTATCTCTATCCCTCCATCTCTATCCCTCTATCTCTATCCCTCTATCTCTATCCCTCTATCTCTATCCCTCTATCTCCATCCCTCTATCTCTATCCCTCTATCTCTATCCCTCTATCTCCATCCCTCTATCTCTATCCCTCTATCTCTATCCCTCTATCTCTATCCCTCTATCTCCATCCCTCTATCTCTATCCCTCTACCTCTATCCCTCTATCTCCATCCCTCTATCTCCATCCCTCTATCTCTATCCCTCCAGCTCTATCCCTCTATCTCAATTCCTCTACCTCTATTCCTCTAGCTCCATCCCTCTATCTCTATCCCTCTACCTCTATCCCTCTATCCCTCTATCTCAATCCCTCCATCCCTCTATCTCCATCCCTCTATCTCCATCCCTCTATCTCCATCCCTCTATCTATATCCCTATATCTCTATCCCTCTATCTCTATCCCTCTATCTCTATCCCTCTATCTCTATCCCTCTATCCCTCTATCTCTATCCATCTATGCCTCTACCTCTATCTCTATCCCTCTATCTCCATACCTCTATCTATATCCCTCTATCTCTATCCCTCTATCTCCATCCCTCTATCTCTATCCCTCTATCTCTATCCCTCTATCCCTCTATCTCTATCCATCTATGCCTCTATCTCTATCCCTCTATATCTATCCCTCTATCTCATCCCTCTATCTCTATCTCTCTATCCCTCTATCTCCATCCCTCTATCTCTATCCCTCTATCTCTATCCCTCTATCTCTATCCCTCTATCTCTATCCCTCTATCTCTATCCCTCTATCCCTCCATCTCTATCCCTCTATCTCTATCCCTCTACCTCTGTCCCTCTATCTCTATCCCTCTATCCCTCTATCCCCCTATCCCTCTATCCCTCTATCTCTATCCCTCTATCTCTATCCCTCTACCTCTATCCCTCTATCTCCATCCCTCTATCTCCATCCCTCTATCTCTATCACTCTATCTCTATCCCTCTATCTCTACCTCTATCCCTCTATCTCCATCATCTATCTCCATCCCTCTATCTCTATCCCTCTATCTCTATCCCTCTATCTCCATCCCTCTATCTCTATCCCTCTATCTATATCCCTCTATCTCTATTCCTCTACCTCTATCCCTCTAGCTCCATCCCTCTATCTCTATCCCTCTATCTCCATCCCTCCATCCCTCTACCTCTATCCCTCTATCTCCATCCCTCTATCTCCATCCCTCTATCTCTCCATCCCTCTATCTCCATCCCTCTATCTCCATCCCTCTATCTCTATCCCTCTATCTCTATCCCTCTATCTCCATCCCTCTATCTCTATTCCTCTATCTCTATCCCTCTATCTCTATCCCTCTATCTCTATCCCTCTATCTCTATTCCTCTACCTCTATCCCTCTAGCTCCATCACTCTATCTCTATCCCTCTACCTCTATCCCTCTATCCCTCTATCTCAATCCTCCATCCCTCTATCTCCATCCCTCTATCTCCATCCCTCTATCTATATCCCTATATCTCTATCCCTCTATCTCTATCCCTCTATCTCTATCCCTCTATCTCTATCCCTCTATCCCTCTATATCTATCCATATATGCCTCTATCTCTATCCCTCTATCTCTATCCCTCTATCTCCATCCCTCTATCTATATCCCTCTATCTCTATCCCTCTATCTCCATCCCTCTATCTCTATCCCTCTATCTCTATCCCTCTATCCCTCTATCTCTATCCATCCTATGCCTCTATCTCTATCCCTCTATCTCTATCCCCTCTGTCTCATCCCTCTATCTCTATCTCTCTATTCCTCTATCTCCATCCCTCTATCTCTATCCCTCTATCTCTATCCCTCTATCTCTATCCCTCTATCTCTATCCCTCTATCTCTATACCTCTATCCCTCCATCTCTATCCCTCTATCTCTATCCCTCTACCTCTGTCCCTCTATCTCTATCCCTCTATCTCTATCCCTCTATCTCTATCCCGCTATCTCATCCCTCTATCTCTATCCCTCTATCTCTATCCCTCAATCTCTATCCCTCTATCTCTATCCCTCTATCTCTATCCCTCTATCCCTCTATCCCTCTATCTCTATCCCTCTATCTCTATCCCTCTACCTCTATCCCTCCATCTCCATCCCTCTATCTCCATCCCTCTATCTCTATCACTCTATCTCTATCCCTCTATCTCTACCTCTATCCCTCTATCTCCATCCCTCTATCTCCATCCCTCTATCTCTATCCCTCTATCTCTATCCCTCTATCTCCATCCCTCTATTCTATCCCTCTATCTCTATCCCTCTATCCCTCTATCTCTATCCCTCTATCTCCATCCCTCTACCTCTATTCCTCTATCTCTATTCCTCTATCTCCATCCCTCTATCTCCATCCCTCTATCTCTATCCCTCTATCTCTATCCCTCTATCTCTATCCCTCTATCTCTATCCCTCTATCCATCTATCTCCATCCCTCTATCTACATACCTCTATCTCCATCCCTCTATCTCCATCCCTCTATCTCTATCCCTCTATCTCTATCCCTCTATCTCTATCCCTCTATCTCCATCCCTCCATCTCTATCCCTCGATCTCTATCCCTCTATCTCAATCCCTCTATCTCTATCCCTCTATCTCTATCCCTCTATCTCCATCCCTCTATCTCTAACCCTCTACCTCAATCCCTCTACTCTATCCCTCTATCTCCATCCCTCCATCTCTATCCCTCTATCTCTATCCCTCTATCTCTATCCCTCTATCTCTATCCCTCCATCTCTATCCCTCTATCTCTATGCCTCTATCTCTATCCCTCTATCTCTATCCCTCTATCTCCATCCCTCTATCTCTATCCCTCTATCTCTATACCTCTATCTCCATCCCTCTATCTCTATCCCTCTATCTCTATCCCTCTATCTCCATCCCTCTATCTCTATCCCTCTACCTCTATCCCTCTATCTCCATCCCTCTATCTCCATCCCTCTATCTCTATCCCTCTATCTCTATCCCTCTATCTCCATCCCTCTATCTCTATCCCTCTATCTCTATCCCTCTATCTCTATCCCTCTACCTCTATCCCTCTAGCTCCATCCCTCTATCTCTATCCCTCTACCTCTATCCCTCTATCCCTCTATCTCAATCCCTCCATCCCTCTATCTCCATCCCTCTATCTCCATCCCTCTATCTCCATCCCTCTATCTATATCCCTATATCTCTATCCTCTATCTCCATCCCTCTATCTCTATCCCTCTATCCCTCCATCTCTATCCATCTATGCCTCTATCTCTATCCCTCTATCTCTATCCCTCTATCTCCATTCCTCTATCTATATTCCTCTATCTCTATCCCTCTATCTCCATCCCTCTATCTCTATCCCTCTATCTCTATCCCTCTATCCCTCTATCTCTATCCATCTATGCCTCTATCTCTATCCCTCTATCTCTATCCCTCTATCTCATCCCTCTATCTCTATCTCTCTATCCCTCTATCTCCATCCCTCTATCTCTATCCCTCTATCTCTATCCCTCTATCTCTATCCCTCTATCTCTATCCCTCTATCCCTCCATCTCTATCCCTCTATCTCTATCCCTCTACCTCTGTCCCTCTATCTCTATCCCTCTATCCCTCTATCCCCCTATCCCTCTATCCCTCTATCTCTATCCCTCTATCTCTATCCCTCTACCTCTATCCCTCTATCTCCATCCCTCTATCTCCATCCCTCTATCTCTATCACTCTATCTCTATCCCTCTATCTCTACCTCTATCCCTCTATCTCCATCATCTATCTCCATCCCTCTATCTCTATCCCTCTATCTCTATCCCTCTATCTCCATCCCTCTATCTCTATCCCTCTATCTATATCCCTCTATCTCTATTCCTCTACCTCTATCCCTCTAGCTCCATCCCTCTATCTCTATCCCTCTATCTCCATCCCTCCATCCCTCTACCTCTATCCCTCTATCTCCATCCCTCTATCTCCATCCCTCTATCTCTATCCCTCTATCTCTATCCCTCTATCTCTATCCCTCTATCTCCATCCCTCCATCCTCTATCTCTATCCCTCTATCCCTCTATCTCTATCCCTCTATCTCATCCCTCTACCTCTATTCCTCTATCTCTATTCCTCTCTCTCCATCCCTCTATCTCCATCCCTCTATCTCTATCCCTCTATCTCTATCCCTCTATCTCTATCCCTCTATCCCTCTATCTCCATCCCTCTATCTACATACCTCTATCTCCATCCCTCTATCTCCATCCCTCTATCTCTATCCTTCTATCTCTATCCCTCTATCTCTATCCCTCTATCTCCATCCCTCCATCTCTATCCCTCGATCTCTATCCCTCTATCTCTATCCCTCTACCTCTATCCCTCTATCTCCATCCCTCTATCTCTATCCCTCTATCTCTATCCTTCTATCTCAATCCCTCTATCTCTATCCCTCAATCTCTATCCCTCTAACTCCATCCCTCTATCTCTAACCCTCTACCTTAATCCCTCTATCTCTATCCCTCTATCTCCATCCCTCCATCTCTATCCCTCTATCTCTATCCCTCTATCTCTATCCCTCTATCACTATCCCTCCATCTCTATCCCTCTACCTCTATCCCTCTATCTCTATCCCTCTATCTCTATCCCTCTATCTCCATCCCTCTATCTCTATCCCTCTATCTCTATCCCTCTATCTCCATCCCTCTATCTCTATCCCTCTATCTCTATCCCTCTATCTCCATCCCTCTATCTCTATCCCTCTACCTCTATCCCTCTATCTCCATCCCTCTATCTCCATCCCTCTATCTCTATCCCTCTATCTCTATCCCTCTATCTCCATCCCTCTATCTCTATTCCTCTATCTCTATCCCTCTATCTCTATCCCTCTATCTCTATCCCTCTATCTCTATTCCTCTACCTCTATCCCTCTAGCTCCATCACTCTATCTCTATCCTCTACCTCTATCCCTCTATCCCTCTATCTCAATCCCTCCATCCCTCTATCTCCATCCCTCTATCTCCATCCCTCTATCTATATCCCTATATCTCTATCCCTCTATCTCTATCCCTCTATCTCTATCCCTCTATCTCTATCCCTCTATCCCTCTATCTCTATCCATATATGCCTCTATCTCTATCCCTCTATCTCTATCCCTCTATCTCCATCCCTCTATCTATATCCCTCTATCTCTATCCCTCTATCTCCATCCCTCTATCTCTATCCCTCTATCTCTATCCCTCTATCCCTCTATCTCTATCCATCTATGCCTCTATCTCTATCCCTCTATCTCTATCCCTCTGTCTCATCCCTCTATCTCTATCTCTCTATTCCTCTATCTCCATCCCTCTATCTCTATCCCTCTATCTCTATCCCTCTATCTCTATCCCTCTATCTCTATCCCTCTATCTCTATACCTCTATCCCTCCATCTCTATCCCTCTATCTCTATCCCTCTACCTCTGTCCCTCTATCTCTATCCCTCTATCTCTATCCCTCTATCTCTATCCCGCTATCTCATCCCTCTATCTCTATCCCTCTATCTCTATCCCTCAATCTCAATCCCTCTATCTCTATCCCTCTATCTCTATCCCTCTATCCCTCTATCCCTCTATCTCTATCCCTCTATCTCTATCCCTCTACCTCTATCCCTCCATCTCCATCCCTCTATCTCCATCCCTCTATCTCTATCACTCTATCTCTATCCCTCTATCTCTACCTCTATCCCTCTATCTCCATCCCTCTATCTCCATCCCTCTATCTCTATCCCTCTATCTCTATCCCTCTATCTCCATCCCTCTATTCTATCCCTCTATCTCTATCCCTCTATCCCTCTATCTCTATCCCTCTATCTCCATCCCTCTACCTCTATTCCTCTATCTCTATTCCTCTATCTCCATCCCTCTATCTCCATCCCTCTATCTCTATCCCTCTATCTCTATCCCTCTATCTCTATCCCTCTATCTCTATCCCTCATCCATCTATCTCCATCCCTCTATCTACATACCTCTATCTCCATCCCTCTATCTCCATCCCTCTATCTCTATCCCTCTATCTCTATCCCTCTATCTCTATCCCTCTATCTCCATCCCTCCATCTCTATCCCTCGATCTCTATCCCTCTATCTCTATCCCTCTACCTCTATCCCTCTATCTCCATCCCTCTATCTCTATCCCTCTATCTCTATCCTTCTATCTCAATCCCTCTATCTCTATCCCTCTATCTCTATCCCTCTATCTCCATCCCTCTATCTCTAACCCTCTACCTCAATCCCTCTACCTCTATCCCTCTATCTCCATCCCTCCATCTCTATCCCTCTATCTCTATCCCTCTATCTCTATCCCTCTATCTCTATCCCTCCATCTCTATCCCTCTATCTCTATGCCTCTATCTCTATCCCTCTATCTCTATCCCTCTATCTCCATCCCTCTATCTCTATCCCTCTATCTCTATCCCTCTATCTCCATCCCTCTATCTCTATCCCTCTATCTCTATCCCTCTATCTCCATCCCTCTATCTCTATCCCTCTACCTCTATCCCTCTATCTCCATCCCTCTATCTCCATCCCTCTATCTCTATCCCTCTATCTCTATCCCTCTATCTCCATCCCTCTATCTCTATCCCTCTATCTCTATCCCTCTATCTCTATTCCTCTACCTCTATCCCTCTAGCTCCATCCCTCTATCTCTATCCCTCTACCTCTATCCCTCTATCCCTCTATCTCAATCCCTCCATCCCTCTATCTCCATCCCTCTATCTCCATCCCTCTATCTCCATCCCTCTATCTATATCCCTATATCTCTATCCCTCTATCTCCATCCCTCTATCTCTATCCCTCTATCCCTCCATCTCTATCCATCTATGCCTCTATCTCTATCCCTCAATCTCTATCCCTCTATCTCCATTCCTCTATCTATATTCCTCTATCTCTATCCCTCTATCTCCATCCCTCTATCTCTATCCCTCTATCTCTATCCCTCTATCCCTCTATCTCTATCCATCTATGCCTCTATCTCTATCCCTCTATCTCTATCCCTCTATCTCATCCCACTATCTCTATCTCTCTATCCCTCTATCTCCATCCCTCTATCTCTATCCCTCTATCTCTATCCCTCTATCTCTATCCCTCTATCTCTATACCTCTATCCCTCCATCTCTATCCCTCTATCTCTATCCCTCTACCTCCATTCCTCTATCTATATCCCTCTATCTCTATCCCTCTATCTCCATCCCTCTATCTCTATCCCTCTATCTCTATCCCTCTATCTCTATCCCTCTATCTCTATACCTCTATCCCTCTATCTCTATCCCTCTATCTCTATCCCTCTATCTCCATTCCTCTATCTATATCCCTCTATCTCTATCCCTCTATCTCCATCCCTCTATCTCTATCCCTCTATCTCTATCCCTCTATCCCTCTATCTCTATCCATCTATGCCTCTATCTCTATCCCTCTATCTCTATCCCTCTATCTCATCCCTCTATCTCTATCTCTCTATCCCTCTATCTCCATCCCTCTATCTCTATCCCTCTATCTCTATCCCTCTATCTCTATCCCTCTATCTCTATACCTCTATCCCTCCATCTCTATCCCTCTATCTCTATCCCTCTACCTCGGTCCCTCTATCTCTATCCCCCTATCTCTATCCCTCTATCTCTATCCCGCTATCTCATCCCTCTATCTCTATCCCTCTATCTCTATCCCTCAATCTCTATCCCTCTATCTCTATCCCTCTATCTCTATCCCTCTATCCCTCTATCCCTCTATCTCTATCCCTCTATCTCTATCCCTCTACCTCTATCCCTCTATCTCCATCCCTCTATCTCCATCCCTCTATCTCTATCACTCTATCTCTATCCCTCTATCTCTACCTCTATCCCTCTATCTCCATCCCTCTATCTCCATCCTCTATCTCTATCCCTCTATCTCTATCCCTCTATCTCCATCCCTCTATTCTATCCCTCTATCTCTATCCCTCTATCTCTATTCCTCTACCTCTATCCCTCTAGCTCCATCCCTCTATCTCTATCCCTCTATCTCCATCCCTCCATCCCTCTACCTCTATCCCTCTATCTCCATCCCTCTATCTCCATCCCTCTATCTCTATCCCTCTATCTCTATCCCTCTATCTCTATCCCTCTATCTCCATCCCTCCATCCCTCTATCTCTATCCCTCTATCTCCATTCCTCTATCCCTCTATCTCCATCCCTCTATCTCTATCCCTCTATCTCCATCCCCCTATCTCTATCCCTCTATCTCTATCCCTCTATCCCTCTATCTCTATCCATCTATGCCTCTATCTCCATCCCTCTATCTCTATCCCTCTATCTCTATCCCTCTATCTCTATTCCTCTACCTCTATCCCTCTAGCTCCATCCCTCTATCTCTATCCCTCTACCTCTATCCCTCTATCCCTCTATCTCAATCCCTCCATCCCTCTATCTCCATCCCTCTATCTCCATCCCTCTATCTCCATCCCTCTATCTATATCCCTATATCTCTATCCCTCTATCTCCATCCCTCTATCTCTATCCCTCTATCCCTCCATCTCTATCCATCTATGCCTCTATCTCTATCCCTCTATCTCTATCCCTCTATCTCCATTCCTCTATCTATATTCCTCTATCTCTATCCCTCTATCTCCATCCCTCTATCTCTATCCCTCTATCTCTATCCCTCTATCCCTCTATCTCTATCCATCTATGCCTCTATCTCTATCCCTCTATCTCTATCCCTCTATCTCATCCCTCTATCTCTATCTCTCTATCCCTCTATCTCCATCCCTCTATCTCTATCCCTCTATCTCTATCCCTCTATCTCTATCCCTCTATCTCTATACCTCTATCCCTCCATCTCTATCCCTCTATCTCTATCCCTCTACCTCCATTCCTCTATCTATATCCCTCTATCTCTATCCCTCTATCTCCATCCCTCTATCTCTATCCCTCTATCTCTATCCCTCTATCTCTATCCCTCTATCTCTATACCTCTATCCCTCTATCTCTATCCCTCTATCTCTATCCCTCTATCTCCATTCCTCTATCTATATCCCTCTATCTCTATCCCTCTATCTCCATCCCTCTATCTCTATCCC